>NW_015505699.1:4907-60090 GCF_001515645.1 Sinocyclocheilus grahami
GTAGGTACCTCACTAGGTTTTGAGACACTGCCATAGACCTGTTTCAATCTGAATGGAAACCGCAGCTAAAACATTACCTGCGTTCCCACCACTGCAATCTGAGGCAGCTGGATAACATCCGCCCCGACAGTGTTAAAAACATCCTGGAGTTTGTTAATGACAGGAATAAGAGCCTCCATCGCGTTGACGATCTCTTCCCCTGTCAAAATGAATGAGCTAAGGCGAATACCCCGGCTAAACACGGCACAAAGTCATCCAATGTCCCTCACAGTGGCACCATGAACCGGCCGCGGAAAAAACGGAGCCCCGGTGCATTATGGGACTTGTAGTTTTAGACGAGACAACAGCTGTTGGCCCACTTTTGAATTTTCTGGAAATAAACTACATTTCCAAGCATTGTTCTGAGTGAATGCGCCAAGGCAACCGTAACCATGGGGTGCAACAAAAATATTTTGGAGCTTTAGGAAAACATGTTGAGGTAGCGCTGAACACAGTTAAAGTGGCAATATTACATAAATTATGACACATGTAGACACGTGGTGTTATTAATATTGTTATCTGAACAACTATAACTTACATCAAGATAAATGTTTTTACTAACTTTAAGTCGATTAACATTTAAATATATATACAGTATATATATCTCTCTCTCTCTCTATATATATAGATAAGAGCCTTTTAATGTAACATTTGTACACACAAAACATGTATTTTACAATCAAAATGTTATGTCAATTCAAGTTTACTGAGGGTGCTAAAAATGCTCCTGACCCATATCAATATATATTTGTGTTATATGAAAATCCTAAAGAAAAAGTCCATCAAACACATAATTTTCAACTCTATTTATTGTTAACCCAAGTATACATACATCTGGGTTCAAATTGTCCATTTCAGATTTATTTTTCATCCATAGGATTACAATAAAGAAAGTGCCAGATGAGTCTACCGAGACTCATTTCATAACAACAATGTCAGCGGGTAACAGTTAAAACAACATGAGAACTGCCTTTAAATATTGCACAGGATTATTCAACAAAACAGGTCACAGGTGAAGTCATACAGCAGCACAGCGGAGTTCTACATCGTACTTACAAAAAGAAAAAACATTGTCAGGCAAATGCTAAGTTGGAACATTCCCCTTGCCTTTTTTATTTTAGGGGTAACGCTGCCGTATAAAAACAATCTCAACTCGTATGTTTTGTTACAAACATACTCCATGTTCAGCCAAAATACACTTTCAGAGAACAACGTCAGACTTGTTGTACTTTCCTAAATCAAAAGCTGTTTACAAACCCAACCGGGTGACCGATGTCCACGACAAAAACTGAGACCTACTTTCTCTCAGCCATGCAAACTATAATACACATGAGGTCATAAAAGTGCTCCAACCTGATTACATTAAACTCAGTCTACCACAATGAGTGGGAAAGGCACCTCTCTATCTAACAAGTCGGAGTTTGAAAGAAACGACTTCAATATAATGAACTATATTATTAACATTTGTTAAGCTTCACATAAAAATAAGAGACCAGTTCATGAAGATGTGAATCTCAAAGATCCATACCATGAGCATTCAACACCAACACAAATTATACAACCTTGGATAAGAAGAGAAGATAATGGAAGAGCTAAATGATCGGTCTGATGCTTTCATCAAATTATGATTCAGGATTTCAGCACATTTGTTCTTTCAGTATAGTAGGAGATTTTAGTCGCCAACTAGGCATGAATTTCTTTTTTGTGCGTATAACAACTTGTTTCATATGATCGAGAAAGTGCAATTTAAACATTAATGCACACTAATATTAGAGGGTCATAAAATGTAGTTCGTTATTATTAACAAATTAATGACCATTTCATTTTTTTTTATTTAGTGCCGCAGGGATGAAAGCAAACTCATAAAACCCCTAAAACTAGACTCTCAGGCTATTAAAGGAATGGTTCACTCAAAAATTAAAATATGCTGAAAATACATATTTCTGCAGTGAATGGGTGCCGTCAGAATGAAAGCTGAAAAGCACAACTCCAGTCCAACAATTAATGTCTTGTGAAGTGAAAAGCAGCATATTTGTAAGAAGCAAATCCATCAATAAGACGTTTTTGAACTTCAACTTCAAACTGTTAAAATACGAGTCCTCTGTTTATAATATTGCTTTCTCCAGTGAAAAAGTCATCTTATCTGAATCAGGAGAGAAATATGCACTGATTAAGCACTGTTTACAAGAGAAAACAGTCCAATACAGTTCTAAACAAAAATGATGTGAGAGGTCAACAGGGCATGGGCTTTTTCACTGGATGAAGCGTTATTATGGACTATTTACTCATATTTTGGCCAGAAGCGGTGGTTGAAAGGTAAAACACCTTAATGATGGATTTGTTTCTTACAAACACATAGCTTTTCACTTCACAAGACATTAATTGATGGACTGGAGTTGTGTGGATTATTGGGATGTTTTTATCAGCAGTTTGGACTCTCATTCTGACGGCACCCATTCACTGCTGAGGATCCACTGGTGAGCCAGTGATCTAATGCTAAATTTCTCCAAATCTGTTCTGATGAAGAAACAAACTCATCTACATCTCAGATGTACTGGGGGTGAGTACATTTTCAGCAAATTTTCATTTTGGGGTGTACTATTCCTTTAAGAGGCCACTATCCAACATAGTGTCAATTGTAAATCTCAATCAAACCAATAAAAACTCCAAACACACCTATTATCATCATAAATAAGAGATCAGTCACATGTAAAATCAAACCCCACTTATCACAGCAGCAAATTAACAACTCCATCACTCCATCTAATAAAATAAAAGCGTGATGGTCCGATCTGTGGCCCACTCTGATGTTCAGGAGGATGAGGTGCAATCCGTGAATCCGTGTACCATGTTTCCTCTTCGCTGGGTCACCGTTCTGCAGTGCTGTTTGGCTGTGCCCTGAAACCTGCTCTCTGTCTTTTTTATGTGTCGGTCAAATGTAAACATCTTCTCCATGTCTTCAAACATGTCCTCAAAGACTCCGGCACCAAAAGTACCCTGGGAGTGTCTCTTATGGCGGTTGAGTGCTTGCTGGTGGGCCCTGAAGTGCTCGTCAAAGTGCCTTTTTGAACGAGCTTGCCTGTTTTGGCTATAGATGTCAAAGTTTCTGAACATGTCGTCGAAGTTAAAATCAAAGGAATGATGAAAATGCTGCTCTCCTCCTCTGTTCACGTCTTCATTGCTGAATGTATTGTATCCTGATTGGTCATACTCCAGCCTTCTTTTCTCATCTGATAGTGTTTCGTATGCTGCAGAACGAGTTAAAAATGTATGCATAACAGAATGAACAATTTGAGGAATTTTTGCTTTAAACAACAAAGTTTTTTTTAGGCTACATGTATTTGAACAAAAATAAAGTTACTTACATATTACAATTTTAAATAACTGTTCTCTATTTTAATGTATTTTAAAATGTAATTTATTCCTGTCATGGCAAAGACATTTATAATGCATTTCTATCTAAGTGCTGTTCTTTTGAACTTTCTATTCATCAAAGAATCCTGAAAAACTTAGCATGGTTCTCACAAAAATATTAAGCAGAAAAACGGTTTTCAACATTGATAATAATAACAACTATTATTTAGACTTGAGCATCAACAATAACTGATAATAACTGAACACCAAACCAACATATCTGAATGATTTCTGAAGAATAATGTGACACTAAAGACTGGAGTAATGATGTTGAAAATTCAGGAAAAAATTAAATTTGTATATATATTAAAATAGAAAATAATTTTTTACATTGTAATAATATCAGCTTTTTATCAAATAAATGCAGCCATGGTGAGCATTAGTGACTTCTTACAAAAACATGAACAGTTTTGAATTACTACACACTTTTGACAGGTAGTGTATATAACCAACCTTCTGCAATCTCTCGAAATTTGGTTTCCGCATCGGGGCTCTTGTTCTTGTCGGGGTGATATTTCATGGCAAGCTTGTGAAAAGCTTTTTTGATCTGACGTTCCGAAGCATCTTTTGGCACACCGAGGATGTCATAGTAGTCCTTTCTGGCCAGTATGAGTTCTGTTATCATCAAAATGCACATTGCGAACATCAGTGTTGACTGTGCCATGGCCATGCTTCTGGCTGTTTGATAAGAGGACGGAAGAGAGAGCAGGATTTTGTGAGTTAAGCTTGTCTAAACACCAAACTAATTCATAGAGAAGATCCACACCTCTTAATAATAATTATTGTAATATAATAGAATAAATCTGTATATATTTCAGAAAAAAATAAACAAATGCAAAGTCATGATGCACCACGCCCCCATTGCTGTTTTAAACAACATTATAATCAAATAAAAATATTAAAAATGATAAAAAATGTATTTTGTTTAATTATTTATGTATTTATTTAATAACACTGCATTAAATAGATCATACGTGATATTGTTTATGGTAATAATATTTAGTATATTGCGTCTGCCAATGTATGTACAATATTCTGTACATGTTTGCGATTTCTTTGACAATATAATGTATTTTCTTTATATTGTTTCATTCATTAAGAATGAGACATTATAAAACCCCCAGCAATACGCCTTTCGAAACCAACTTTCATAAGACTGATGAACTCGATTAGCCCGCTTGCTAACATGATGTCTAACATGATAACTCTATCGCATTATCAACAAAAGCTCTTTAGACATATTCGCATTATTAAAACATGCCACATTATTTTAAACAAATAGTAATAAGACACCATATTTTAGCGCTTGTTTTACTCACTCCGGTTGACAGCACCGTTAATAATGACCAAAACTGATATTGGCGTTTTTAATATTTGGGCCGTACAACACGACTCGCAATTCTATTGGTCCAGCACTGTACCACGTGATCTACACACCAGAAACCTCACCGTTGCGTTGTATTTACGCATAGCTGTTAGCTAATCAAAGCTTTCCAAACTAAACTCTAATTTCTGATATTATGTACACAGGGTCAAAACATATCTGTCGCTTTTCGTTATGGCCACCATAAACAGTTTAAATATCCGTAATGTTAAGATATTAAAAGGCATAAACCTCCATATCGACCCCCAAAATGATGTATAGGCTACACAATGGTAAAAATAAAGACGATACCTTATTTTACTAATAAACACAAATCACATGAATATTCAATAGCTATTTTTAACTGGATATCTGTATACCACGGTGATATTACTTATTATTATTTCATCAATATTTGCCACAAATTCTCTAAGCCTTGTTCCACAAACCAACAGATGTCCATGACAGACTTTACCTATACCTGCTTTACCTATAAAAACAGTATAAACAGTATGTATTATATATACAAGTTCCTATTATATAAACAAGAAGAAATAAAGGAAAGAAAAAAATATTTTCTTAGTTTTGTATGATAAAAACATTTACTGTCCATTTCAGTTCAAAAGTAGGGAAGGCCAAGAATCAGGCTTATGCTTTCTTTTTGTTTGTTTGTTGTTTAAAGATGTATAAATACAGCCAAGATTAGGATTGGGATAAACAATGTACAACATTTTTTAAATGTAAATGTTAAAAACGGGAAAACACATACACAGCTTTCTTATTTTTCTTAATATTGTTTTTTAGATATCGTTGAACATCCGCCTTTAAAAACAAGCTTATTTCTTCTATATTTACATTTATGTATGCTAACTTTAGCTATTAGAAGTAGCATATTATTTAAATAGTATTCTTGATGATAAGACATGACATAATTGAAAACATGACAATACAATTTTAAAAGATGAGCATGATGTGATCATTAATAAAACACAACAGAAATCGGACCCAAAACAAGCCGAATGAGCACAACTCCAAAAAGGTATGAAACGATAAAACTATGTTTCTGCATCAATCAATATAACAATTGAAGATATTTATAAATGAGTTGAACAGAAATTTATTTTATTTGTAATATTTAAATATTACAAATATCACATTATTTAAATATTACAAATATTATCCCCAAATTGTAACATTTAAATATATTTTATTTTTCATTTCAATACATATTTACTTATTAATTTACTTATTAAATTATATTTTAATTATTAAAATTGTATGTATTTTTTATCAAATCATATTAAATATTTATATGATAGTTTCCTAATTTGACAGGCCTATGACAACAGCTGCAAAGCTTGCCCATGATGTCATTACGTTTCCCATAATGCCTCAGCAGCAAAACAACGCACGCGCCGTGCGCGTTTCTCAAGCGTCTCTCAAAGATGGCGGGCGTCCCCGATCCACTGGAAGATATGCTCTACTCCGAGGTGGACGAAAAAGCCGTCAGTGACCTCGTAGGCTCGTTGGAATCGCAGTTGGGTGGACAAAACAAGGCGGTCGGTCCTCAAGGCGACACCAGAAGACCCTCAAACGCGCTAAATCCACACTTGGGGAAATTGCTGCCCGCCCAAGTAGGAACAACACTGGAGCAGCAGCGGCGGCAGCCAGAGCGAAACCAGGAGGGAAACTCTCAAGAAAACGGCCCGGACAGGATACCGGCGTCCGGTGCTGTCCCGTCCACCGCGAACCTGCCTAGCACCTCTGCAAATTCGGTTACAGCCGCGAACCGGGTGCAATATCATTCATCAAATCCATCAACTTGTTCAAGTGACGCAGCACCAACAGACTCTCAGCCCAAAACAAATCACATTGCGTCTGCTGTCCGGTCGGTTCCCGCCAGAATACAGACTGTGAACGGAAGCAGTGGCACGTTAAGCTCTTCTGTTATCGCTTCTGCTCCTGCTTCTGTTAACGGTATTGACATTGGTTCAGGTGTAGGTAATGGTAAAAGCAACATGTCTGCTCCTGCTAGTACAAATACTGCTTTTGTGTCCGCTCAGCCCAACAGCACACTGCCACATGCGAATGTGTCACTAGATAGTCAAGCAAACCCCACCATTGCACTGCACAGGCCTCCTAACACCATCACAAGTGTGGTACACAACGGAGGTGACACCAAAGTCTCAGGATTGCCCATGCAGGGCGCCAGTCTTGTGCCGTTCACAAACACAGAGCCCAAATCTGACCCTCAAAACCAGATTAAAGCCATCGTCCCGAACCAGCTCCCCGGGACCCCCGTAGGGTTGCACCCCAGCACACCCGCTCAGATTATAGTGTCGTCCAGCCCGGTGGTGACCTCACTTCCTGTGGCAAGCACGCCCTCTGCCCTTGCAAAGCCAGCAACGACTGCTCTTGTAGGACAGCCTACGACCCTGTTGAGACCCGGTGCGCCCGTTCAGGGGACGGTGACCACGACGCCCCCGCAGCGTCCAGGGGCTCCTATGACCCAGCTGATTGTCAGACCGCAGCAACAAACTACCATTCAGTTACCGCCGGGATTCACCATACCTCCAGGTAAAAGCTTAGGAAGCGATAAGGAGACCAGAGGCCAAAAAGAGGGTGTTTAATGGGTCCGTTCACCCAAAAATGGAAATTCTGTCTTTATTTACAAACCTTAATGTTGTTCTGAACCTGAATGACTTTATTTCTTCTTCCGAACATAAAGAGGACATTTTTGAGGAATATGTTTGTGCATATAATGAAAGTAAACGGGGTCCAAAGCAAAACAACATTGGACCCCATTGACTTTCATTGTGTGGATCAAAAAAGTAAGCCATACAGGTTTGGAACAACATGTGTAGTATTGTTACTACATTTCCCAGCTATTTTAATTACTCCTAGATGATTTGTTTAGGAATTTTTTCCTGTGTTCTTCTTGAGGTATGGTGCTGGTACGCACGGAGGCCGGTCAGCTGGCATTGGTTCCTCAGCAGGTCCTGGCCCAGGCCAAAGCTCAGAACCAAAATAAAGGCACTCTGTCACCGAGACCTGCTACACCCACTGCTGGAACGGCTTTCAGAGTCACCACACCTGTTGCCCAGGTATGAGCAAGACAGGTCATCTGAAAGCATCTAAAACTCTTGATTGCATGATAATACTCTGTTTTAGCAGTAAATAATAGCTATATAAAGGAAGGCCATCTCTGTTGACACTTTCAGTGCATCTTTTTTCCATGTAGTGAAATTGAATGGTGATTGAGACTGTCTCGCTGCATAACAGCTGCTTTTGTATTCCACAAATGAAATTAAGTGGTTGTCTTGTGTTCTAAATCACCATCAATGTAGTTCATATGACTTTTGAAATGTTCTTTAAACCATATGAAAGCTTTGTGTGGTTTATCTGCAGACAATCTCATCCTGATTTTACTGTCAAATCAAATGTGGTGCAGGTTGCATGACAGTAACAACAAACATCATTATTTCTGGATTGGCTTGTAACCAAATATCTTATTTGATTTGCTTCTGTTAATCACACAAGACAATCAAATCAATCTTCAGATTTGGTCTATGTGAAGATTCTTGATCAATTATTGTTTTGTCTGTTCTGCTTAAAAAAATGACAACATATGGGTTTGGAATGATGTCAAATTCATTTTTGGGTGAACTGTTTCTTAAATGTGGTGTTTATTGTATTATTTCATGCTGAAAGCTTGGGCAAAACATTTATTTTTGTCATGGTGCACAAAACACTTGAAACGGTTCTTGACTTGGCTTTTATTTTTGTAGCAGAAGACCGCAGTGGTAACGATTACCTCGGCTCAGAAGCCCACCACCACAGTCATTACAGCAGGGGCCCGTGTGCAGCCTGCGCCACAGACCGTTCTCAAGCCCTCTGTGACCCCTCAGAATCCCATCACCGCCTCTGCTGCTGCACCAGCTAACAGAGCCCCTGTCCTCTCTCAGGTAGTGCTACACTGTGTTTGTTCATAATGTCAATGACTATTGGTGGACATGGATTCTAATTCATTATCTGTTGTAATATACTGTAATTTTTCATTTAGGAAATGCAAGAAAATGTAAAGAAGTGCAAGAACTTCCTAGCAACACTCATCAAACTGGCATCCCATAATTCCCCCTCGCCGGAAACATCTAGGAATGTGAAGGCACTAGTGCAGGATCTGCTGGTGAGTTTGAGCTGTTTAGTGTTTTAAATCTGCTTCACTAGCAGCAATGTTATGATTGAGACACTTCAGTATTGCTTCATTGTTAATGAAAGATTTGATGTAGTAGTTCATTGTGACAGTTAAAATGATAGTATTTTCTCTAGTGGTGTTCTCATGCTAAACTGTAGATGTCAGCAACTGCAGGACTAAAAAAACCCTAAAAAACGCACACACATTTTTGCCTGTTCAAAATTCCAGAGTAAATTGCCTTTCAAAGTATACAGTTGTAATTGGTGTGTACATGCATTTATGCCACCTCTGAGCAGCATTATATGCCACTGCAGAAGCACTTCTGTGCCAACTTTACTGTGCAAATTTGGCATAATTTAGTTTTTATTTGTCCTGCCAGTATTTTTACTGGCTTTTATATATATATTTTTTTATCTTTTAATCAACTTTGTTTTTTTGTTACAAAAGATTTCTTCAAATAATTTGCTATAAAGATATGAATTCACACCTAATAACCAAATTATTTGTAGGAAATAAAGTATAAATGAATTATTGAAAAACCTCCAGCTCTGTAACTTTGTTGATTTTTACATCTGCCAAAGTCACAACAATGTTTAATACATCATACAGTCATGAATATTTAAGTTTTATTTCAGAGCCCTCAATTGTTTTCTTTAAACTTGAGCTGGTTATTGAAAATTCTAGTACTTAACATTTACATTTAGTCATTTAGCAGACGCTTTTAACCAAAGCGACTAACAAATTAGGACAATGGAAGCAATCAAAATCAACAAAAGAGCAATGATATGCAAGTGCTATGACAAGTCTCATTTAGTCTATTATATAATCATTTTTTAATTATATAATAAAAAGAAAACGGATAGAATAGAGCAAGCTAGTGTTAGAGGCCTTTTTTTCGCTTTTTGTTAATTGTATAATAAATAAAAAGAAAACCGATAGAATACAAAAGAATAGAGAAGCTATTGTTAGTTTTTTAAAAAGAAAACAAGCAGTTAGTAAATTAATAGTGTCTAAAACGGGCAAGTTGTTTTTTTTAAAGAATAGAATAAAAGGAACATTAATCTTTACGTAAAGCATGTGTCATTTTAGTTGAGATAACTGATGTGAATTTTTCCTTCTAAAATCTGCAAAGGATGCAAAAATCGAGCCTGAGGAGTTTACAAATCGCCTGCAGACGGAGTTGAAATCATCTCCTCAACCGTACCTGATCCCTTTTTTGAAGGTAGGACTCAAAAAAGCAGTTTATTGTTCTTAATTACAGAAGCTTAAAGAGAGAGTTTCAAAAAATGAAAATTCTGTTATTCACCCTCATGTCATTCCAAAACTGTATGACTTTGTGTTTTTGTGGAACACAAAAGAAGATATTTTTAAAAATGTTAGTTAATTGCTTCAATTCCCATTAACTTCCATTGTATGGACAAAAAATACAATGAAAGACAATGGAGACCGGAACTGTTTGGTTATAAACATTCTTCAAAATATCTACTTTTGTGTTCAGCAGAAGACATAAAATAATACCGATTTGGACAGCATGAGGGTGACCAAATGATGGCAGAATTTACATTTTTGGGTGGGCTATCCTTTCAAGGCACGAAATTTGTTCTTTTGTGTTTTTGAAACCTGAAATCTGTTTCCCCTTCTCTTTGTACAGAAAAGTCTGCCTGCTCTGCGTCTGACTCTTCTGAACTCCCAGCAGTCTTTAACACAGCTGTCTCAGACCTCTACTACGTCCACCCCACTGACGGTGAACACCATTAAAGCTGCAGCGCCGAGCACACAGCCCACCACTGTATCTACCATCCGACCGGCTGCTGCCCTGGCTCCCACTACCACCATGGTACTCTTGCTTTCCTATGGGCTATTGTAGGCTTGGTCGATATATTATGTTGGAATATTCATAACATATGTACAGTGTTCTGCCCCTGAAATAATTATGAAAATTTGAATTATTTTAATGCATCTGTTTATTTGGCCCTTAAGTTTACTCAAGCTCATGTTATTAGATTCACTTTATGATCTTAGGCTCAGTTAGACACATTAGTGTCTCTAATTCAAACTTCAGTAGCAAAAAATAAGTTTGAATTTTCATATCCTTTGTGGTTTTGTTCTCCTCGGGCTGTTAAGAGGCCTGGGGTTCAGGCTACTCCGACACGGATGCCGGTGGTGATTACACAGACGGTTCGTGCTCAAGGTAAGCTATTGAGAGACTTAATGAGCTTAGTGTCCATTTTAAACCCACTAAAGGAAAGTTATTGAGGCTTAAGTGTTCCTTTTCTCATGCAAGAGTCCAATGGCCCTTCCCCAGTATAATTACCAGTTTTATTGCAGGTGCTGTTGGGACACCCTTGCAAGTGAGGAGTCCCATGGGTGTGGCTGTTCAAGCGTCAGCCAATCAGAAACAGAAGCTGAATGACCCCGGGGGTGGGACTTTCAGGTTGGTTTTCTAAGAAACCAGTAGGAGGCAGCGTTTCTCTAGAATTGTTAGTTGTTTCATGGCATTTGGGGCATGACAGAATTTGAAAATGTGAGAATGGGTGTGATGGAATGAAGTCATGTTCATGACTATTTATTAATAAGGTGAAGAATTTTTTTTTTCGTTTTTGAAAAAAAAATCACTTTTAAAAGATATAAAATAGGTTTTGTATCAAACCCATTCTCCAGTAAGCTTTTCTTTAATAAATAAACACTGGCAGCTTCTCACTTATAAACATAGAAGACAATATTTGTTTTTAAAAAGAAAATAATTATAAAATATACAGTAATTATAGTACTGCATATTTTATATGCATTTATTTTTACAGTAATTACAGTAATCTCACAATAATTATAGTCCTGTTTAAATGAATTAATATAGTATTATAATGATATAACAATTATTTAATATTATATTTACTAATATTATTTAAGTATTATATATTAATAATAATACAACTAAACTGAAAATCTAAGTAAACCTTGTGGGGGGGGGGGGCCTGATTGATTGTTTTTGCTTACACACACACACACACACACATATATATATATATATATATAACAAATTATATTTAATTTGTTTTATATATTTGTGAATATGTAAGTATATATATATATATATATCCATCATAATATACCTGTTTCATGCATGGTGAAATTCTTCTTGTTTGTGTCTGCAGGGATGATGACGACATCAATGACGTGGCATACATGGCTGGTGTGAACCTAAATGAGGAGAATGCCCGTATCTTGGCCACGGGTTCGGAGCTGGTGGGCACTCAGATCCGTTCCTGTAAGGACGAGGCCTTCCTTCCTGCCAGCCTGCTCCACAAACGTCTCCTGGAGACTGGTACGCAATAACCCGCCGCTGCAATACTCTCATCGGCAGTCTGGCAATGTGCTTGTAAGGATCAGTTTCTCCTGGCAGGTTTACAGTCATAAAGAGGTTTAGGCTGTACCGCCACTGTGTGGGCAGTTAATATTCTGTCTAATTACTGTATCAGCGTTGACTGACGTTGTTTGAGGGCGGATCTTTAAATGGGTGTGGGATTATGAATGGATTTAAACAAAAAGCTGATGAAAGCTGGCCCGATGAGACAGGAAAGATGTGTCACTCTTTTCTAAGGTTTATGATTCGGCTGCTTGATTTGAATGCCACGCAAAGAGAAAGCTGTATAGATGATATTTTTGGCCAGATTTACAGTCAGGCATATGAATAAAGTATACAAGGGATCTGAACACTAATACTTTGTACTACATGATTTTAAAATCAACTAGCCAATCAGTAGCCTAAAACCTTAGAGTAATCAGTCATAAAGAAGCACTGTATAATTAGGCTAAATTCATATTTCTTAATGTAAATCGCATTTTTGCTAAAAATATATATCAAAATATATATATTAACAATGTTATTATTACTATTGCTGTTAATTCCTATATATTTATACTTATACAAAATAACAAAGTAGACAAAGCATTCTGGGCATTTTAATTGTTGTTTTTTCTTTTTTTCTTTTAGATGACTAGTTGACTGTTATTTTTGTATTTATTTTATAGTATTTACTATTATAGTATTTATTCATATTTTTATATATAGAGTGACCCACCCTAAGCTTAAAAAATAGAGATTCAGTGATTGGTGACCTTCCAGTCCTCTCTCCTTGATCTCCGCCTAAGACTAGGGGTCTCTTCTAAGTCTCTTCTAGTGCACTTCCACTGGTCACTCACTTGCTAAGTCAGGCTAATGAATGTCCTGTGTCTGAGCTTGAGGCCTCCTCAGGCTGCGAATGAATACTTTATAGGCCGTCTTCTGATGGCTCTCTATTAGTTTGCTGTGTGCTGAAATGTGAGGTTGCCTCGGGCCTCTTCCCTGACAAGGTCACTTGCATGCACTCTGAATGTCCCTGCCTAAACAAACAATGCACATTTCAAAGACTAGATGCCTTCAAATCTACATACGTACTGATGCTACATAGCAAGTCAAGCATGAATGTTGTTTTAAGTGTGATATATACAATGCTGGTTGCAACTGGCCGCATTGATTTAATCAAAAATGCAGTAAAAAAAAAAAAGTAATATTGTGAAATAATATTACAATTTATTTTTTATTATTTTTTTAAATGTTTTATTTTGATATATTTTTTAAAATGTAATTTATTCTTCAGATGGCTAAGCTGTCAGTCATTTTAATATAATGACTTGATGCTCAAGAAATGTTTCTTATTATCAATGTTAAAGCAGTTGTGCTGCTTAAAGGGATAGTTCACCCAAAAATTTAAATTCTGTCATTAAGTACTCGCCCTCATGTCGTTCCAAACCTGTAAGACCTTCGTTCATCTTCGGAACGCAAATGAAGATATTTTTGATGAAATCCAAGAGCTTTGTGACCCTGAAAAGCCAGCAATGCAACTGACATGTTCAAGGCCCAGAAAGTTGGTAAGGACATTGTTAAATAGCCCAAGTCACATCAGTGGTTCAACTGTAATTTTATGAAGCCAGAAGAATACTTTTTTGTGCACAAAGAAAACACTTTATTCAACAATTTCTTCTCTTACGTGTCAGTCTTTGACACGTCTTCACGAGTTGAACCACTGATGTCACATGGACTATTTTAACGATGTCCTTACTACCTTTCTGGGCCTTGAACGTGTCAGTTGCATTGATGTCAATGGAGGGTCAGAAAGCTCTCAGATTTCATCAAAAATATATTATTTTCTGTTCGAAAAATGAATGAAGGTCTTACGGGTTTGGAACGACTTGAGGGTGAGTAATTAATGACCAAACTTTCATTTTTGGGTGAACTATCCCTTTAATATTTTTGTGGCATATTTCACAATTTTACTGATGTGTAATTAGTATGCAAGCTGAATATTACCCATAATCCCTTGGATTATGACTAGTGGAAGTCTGCTGTCTTTTCTCCATTACTAAATAGGAATAGGTGTATATCAACACAAAATAGGGTCCGGAATCAAGACCAGACACCCAAATTCTATACATGCAATCTGCAAACATACTGCACCAGCATCTTATTAATGATGATTAGTTAACCTTTGCATAAATCACTTTAAAGATGTCTTAAAGAGCACGAAGAAACAGGAGACTGTCATGTAGACATGAGGCAGGTCTTTGGATCTCTCTCATCCAAAAAAGCACCCTACATTATTGTATTTAAGCAAACTCTTTCTCCCCCCGTGCGCTTGATTTAGCACACAGTGCATACCAATGAGTGCCTGCGGATATGTGCTATTACATGGAGCCCGGCTGTGGTTGTTATGCTGTTGCCAGGGGGGTGGAGTGTGTTAAAAATGTAAATCTTCCTCCGGGGGAGTTCTGTGTGTGTGTGTGTGTGTGTGTGTGTGTGTGTGTGTGTGTGATGATTTCAGCTTGATGGCTGGAGGAGGGAACGGGGAGGAGGTGTGTTGCGCCACCTGCTGGATATGATGTGGAGAGAGTGATGGGAAGTGAGCGTGTGGGTGTGACATATGCAAAGTGTGGCAGTGAAGTGTTTACCAGTTAAATTAGGTCATATCATGAGGCAGGTTTGAGAAGCAAAACAATAATACTTGTCTTTTAATTGGTTTGGTGCTCCAGGCTCAAAGAATCACTTTTCTTCACTTTTCTCCTACCTTCCCGAGCAACTTTAACACCAAACTTTGTATCGTTTCAGCCAAGAAGTTCGGCGTGACGGAGGTGACAATGGAGACGGTCACTCTCATTTCTCACGCCACTCAGTCTAGGCTGCGCTCCATGCTGGAAAAAGTCTCGACTGTTGCGCAACACCGCGTCGACTCCTGCAAAGTAAGAACCAATACTTGAGCCGCTCACTCCAGAACTTCAAAGAGAAACCACAAACTGACTTTTCCCGCCGAACATTTCTCATTATACATCCTTCATGCTGAAAATGCAACCGTTAATGTTAACCCTAACCTGAGTCTTGATTGTGGAAGATGCACTAGTAAGAAGAGTAGACTACACTAGTAAGACTTTTAAGGGTAAGACTTTTGTTGTACAGCATCATACGAACTACTTAACCTACTAACTAAATTGATCAGTTATTCTAACATGATTAAAGATGTACGTTGGTGTTGATGACATAACTTGGAATTATGGGCTGAACTATAATAAATATAATATATTGTGAAATATTAATAATTGTAAAAATAATGGAATATATTTTAAAATGTGATTTCTTTTTTGTAATGACAAAGCAACATTTTCAGCAGCCATTATTTTAGGCTTCAGTGTCAAATGATCCTTTAGAAATCTTTCTAATATGCTGATTTGACACTCAAAAAACAAACAAAGTCCTGCTTAATATTTTTGTGGAAACCATAAGAGATATAATATATAAAATAATTCAGAAACAAAATTGGTATTGATCGTAATAAGTTGTAATTGTTCATTTAGAGCACCAAAGCTTCCTGTGTTTATTGGTAAGTGAAAAAGACTGTTGTTAATTATCGTATCTTAAATGATCCTGTTTTTTTAAAACTTGTTATCATAGAAGACTGAAAGTAATGGAGCTTGAGGAAAAAAAACTGTGGAAATCTAGACTTTCATTTTGTACTAAGAAGAAAAAAAAATGACGCAAAGGGGATACGGTGTCATGTTGCGATTTGTCCCATTCTGATTTTGCAACAAACTGTTCAAAATGAGTAACTGTTACGGCTTTATGAAGTCAGCCTGTTGACATCAGCGAAAAACAAGCCAAACTTGAATGGAGACGGGAAAAGTTGGCCCTGCGAGTGAGGCGCAGCCTCAGCGCAAAAGAAAGCGTGCGTGAAGAAATGAGAAGAGCAGTGCCGTTCCCGCTGCTAATAGGCTATAGCCTCAGAAGTGCATGAAAATGTGTGGGTTCCTGTGTGTGTGTGTGTGTGTGTGTGCATCGCTCAGCTTTGGTCCTCTGCTGCGCCTCACGCAGCTCTTTTACCTGCAACGCTAGAACAACCATCGCAGGTAAAAGAGTCTGGGGTTGCCTCGCAGAAACACTGCGTAACACACAATTATCCCATTAGCTCTGGGTGACCTACTAACTTCACTTTCATTTATGCACGAAAGGGAAAAGAGTGAAACTTTAGGCGAGCTGGAGGAAAAAGTTAGTTCACTCTTATAACAACGTAAATGTGATGAACTTGTGGATGAGGAGTTTTGTTTTTACTTTCCCCAGGATGAGGAGCTGTACGAGCAGACATCGGATGTGCGGACCCAGCTGAAGTTCTTTGAGCAGCTGGAGAAGATTGAGAAGCAGAGGAAAGATGACGAAGAACGGGAGCTGCTAATGAAAGCCGCAAAAGTAGGTTTGAGTGATGCGGGAGTGGCCGTTGGCGCCAGTCTGCCCATCAGCGCCTTGCCAGTGAACGCTGGCTTTTCCCGCATGTGTTGGCCACTGTTTAAAAGAAACCGGTTGTGCTTTTAAGCCTCGGAGAGAAAAGGCAGTGTTATTAAGACACAAGATTGCACTTGGTCTGCTTCATACTGGAGCAAATTGCAGTAATGGCAAAGCCAGAGGGATTTATCCAGTCTCGAGTTGATTTGATTGTACTGTTGCCTGGACTGGAGTACATCAGGGGAAAGGGAATGAGTCTTCTGTTAGGGAGCGAGAGAGGATGTTTTAAATTTGCCTTGAAGTTGCTTTCTTTCTAAGGAAGTGACACTATCTCACTCACTGAGTTTGTGGGGGGGGGGGGAGGTAATGTTATATGTAATGGATGAACCTTAAGGCATCGAAGTGACACTATCTCACTCACTGAGTTTGTGGGGGGGGAGGTAATGTTATATGTAATGGATGAACCTTAAGGCATCACTACCTTTTTGTCACCAATCAAGTGAATGCTGCTTATAAATTAATCAAGACTACATGGCTTTTTAAAAAACTGCTATAAAGGTAGACATGAGGTTTAGTTCTGGGTTTTAAGCAATATTGGCAGGGATGGACTGGTAGGTGGTTTTTGATACTAAATTTGTATATATTAGATGTCAGGATTCACCGATATTAAAGTTCTGGCTGATACAGATAAGCCAGTAATTATTTTCAAATTATATAACTGATAAACGGATGATACCAAAATTCTGTACTATTTAAATAAATTTTTTTTTTTTTTAAATGCTGGAAATAAAATCTACACTTATAAAAAAATATATATATAACAAATACAAAGGATTCACCGATATTAAAGTTCTGGCTGATACAGATAAGCCAGTAATTATTTTCAAATTATATAACTGATAAACGGATGATACCAAAATTCTGTACTATTTAAATAATTTTTTTTTTTTTTAAATGCTGGAAATAAAATCTACACTTATAAAAAAATATATATATAACAAATACAAAAAACTAAACTTAGTCATTTTAGGTACTACAAGTGAATTTATGTATCACAACATTATAATATACAGTATAAAACAATCGATATTGGTTTTGAGAATAGGGGGGGGAAAATTAACTTGGAGGATAAAAGCATTCGATTATAAAATAAAGAAAATTGGCATGAATAAATAAATACCCAATACGAATAAATAAAAAACTGTAATATCAGCTTATAATAAATGTAAAGTCAATTTTTGGGGGGAAGTCAAAGTTATTTTCTGTGGTAATCAACTATATCACAGATACTGCCAATACAATTTGTCCTGAACAAATCCCATCTCTCTTAGTCTGTTCAGGGAGTACATATTACTTGATATTAAAATTCTGGTTTATATAAGCCAATAATTATTTTCATGTTATGGCAAATAACCGATAATTGTCCGATATTAAAATTATTAGGGATGCACCGATACCACTTTTTCCAGTACTCGCTCGATACGATACTTTTATTTTTGGTACTTGCCGATACCGAGTACCGATACCAATATTTTCATTGCATTTGTAAAATTTTTTTAAATATTGGGTACAGAAACCAAAAGAGTATGTATGATGTTAGTTGGTTAACTTCATTTATCAAATAGATAGTCAAACCAAAATTTATTCAGACACCTTCAACATTTCTCACATTATCACAGTTTATTCGCTATAGTTTAGAAAATGGTAATAAAATATGACAAGAACTGCCTATTACTTAGTTAAACTGTGTCAGAACAAATTCAGCTTGATAATGTCAGATAACTTTGATAGAAAATTATGTAATGGATTACAATAAACCAAAAATTATTCATACAGCTGTCAATATATACACAACTATCAATACTTTGTCGGGTGACCCTTAGCCTTAATGACCGCATATAGTCTCCTGGGCATTCTGTCATCCAGGTTCATGCAAACCTGAACTTCAATTTTTTTCCCAGACTCAGTCTGAATAATTTTTGGTCCCAAATTTGTATAAATTTTACTGGTAGTCCACTGTATGAAGAAACGTTGGGTATAATATATCACGGTTTAGTTTATTTTGCTATCCTCACTTAACATTAAATGAAGTATAGTGTCCTACACCCACTAGTAAAAAAATATTTAAAATTATATCTGGTCTCTGAATAATTTTTGGTTTGACTGTATATCCTTCTGTTATTTTCACACTTAATTATGCTCATTAAAATGTATTTTACAAGTTTTTGTTACTTCCACTGTTCATTTTTTTTTCTCTATGGTACATCATCTTTAATTTAATAGCATTAGAGGTGCTCCATTGCAGCGGCTTAGTACTGTAATCACGCACTTTGCTGTAATAATGCAGGGAACCACTCGTTATAAATCTCCTAACTGTGATATTTTCATAAATAGAAGTCGCGTTTTTTTTTCATCAGAAACGTGCAGCGATTTCTTTTCCAAAGCCACTCATATAATGCAGAACCACTCATGAAGCAAGCAAAACGCGCACTGCGTTCACGTATTTGTACTGGTGCGGAATAAGAGGGACAAGTACTGTACAGCCTAGTGCATTTCACACAGGCTGTTAGTTTCACTTTTGCCAGAAAGTCGTGTATGCTTAAGGGTGAAAATACATTACGTTTATAGAGAATGCCCCTATAAATTGTCTTACGGTTTAGTTTTCATTCAAATGATGCGCGCTAAGTGAGCGAACATCAATAAAGATCAACAGAAGTGTGCGCTCTCTCTCTCTCCCTCCCTCCCTTCCTACCATTAAGTAACTTGTGCATTGTTTTACTTACTTCTTTTTGACATTTCCGACCGAACTACAAACTTTCCAGTGATGTCTGTGAGAAAGGGATATTCACTCGACAAGCTCGCACATCTGTGCCACCGTGCGCTCAATCCACTCAGCGTGCTTTGTTTATCAGCTCACGCACATCAGCTATACAGGCATTAATACTGAATGTTTTATATTCATTGCGTACATGTACTTCGTAGACATCTTTAATCTCTAATAACTTCATTCTGTTGTCAATGTTTTTTTGTCTGAATATGGCACTTATCACATGCTGTGTGGTATCGGCGTTTGGTATCGGGGCATTTTAACGAGTACAGGAGCTCAGTATCGGCCCGATACCGAAACCGTTATCGGTGCATCCCTAAAAATTATATATAAAAGAATTAATTGTTTTGCATGCTAAAGGTGAGACATTGCAACATTATATTGTACAGTATCAAAAATGTATATTAATTTAGAGATTTACGCAAAGATTACATTTTACAGTGATGTTAGTTAATTAGAAATTATTACATTAACTTCAGGGGGTATAAGATGATGATCTAGACTTTCTAAATGTAAAAATATGAAGGAGGAACAGAGAATAAATACATTTTTGTAAAATAATATCTGTAATATCGGCCGATACTTAATGTACACAATTTTGTAGGACGATACTTGCATTGAAACCAGAACATTCAGGTTTTTTTATTATTATTTATTTTACTGTGATTTGAGTTAACCAAAATCAATTAAATCTCATCTCTCTCTATATATAAATCTGTTCAGAAATGGAATTGCATATTACTCGCATATCAGTTCCTAACTATTTCATTTGTGATGGTGGCACTTGAGTCTGCATATAGATTCCAAAGCAGCAACAAACGGCTAGTAGCAACTTCCCAGCATGCATTGCTCTCCCTTGAAGTTTCACTCCTTAAGATACGGTGGGGGTGTGACAGTTCCCCACAGGAATAGGACATGGCAACTTGAAAGCAGAGGTAATTAGTTGACTTAAACGACAAAAGCTGATGATGACGCCGACGATGTCCCGCTCCAGAGTGACTCCCAGTGCACCACCGTCCCTATTCTAATTAATGCAGTCGGCTAATTGAGATGTCAGCCAGAAGATAATTGTTCTGTTTTCTGTTGCTGGTCTCACATAAATACTGTTTGGGAATAGACTTGACCCATTTACATTTTGTTTGTCATCATGGTAGAATTATTGTCACAGGTGCTTAATGTTTTCTTAATGTACAGCAAAAGTTTAGGTAAAGGGATGGTATTTTTTTGTCGTTATTCTCTAGTAGTAGTGTTGTTTCATATTCGTATGCTGACATTTTTCCTGTGAAACACAAATTTGAAGAATATTTACAGCAAAAAAAACATCAAATCAGTTTGGAATGGCATATGAGTAAATAATGACAGTATATTCATTTTTGGATGAACTGTTTCTTTGTTTGTTACTTTTTGATTGTTTTCTGAATGGATATTTCTGCTCTAATTTTGTTCATCTAAATCCTGGATCTAATTTAAACCGGTCTATTTTAGTTCTAATGTTTCTCTTTGCTTGCAGAGTCGCTCGAGGCAGGAGGATCCCGAACAGGCTCGGCTTAAACAGAAAGCTAAAGAGGTGAGCTTTATGGAAGACTATTTAATAGTACTAATAAAAGTGCTCAACATACATTTTTCATGATTATACCATTGCTATGACTTTGACATCATTTAGTCTGACATTGAGACAAATGGTCTCATACGTTTCCTAACAAGTTTATTACCTCATGGGGAGGAAGTCATCATTTTACTCAGATGTCACACCACCTTGCTGCCATCATGTGTCTAATATGGGCTAATCTTTGGCTTGTGGGGGGCATGACATGATATAATTTTAATATATATATTTTTTGCTTATGTATATATATATATGATGTATATGACAGTATTTAGATTTTTCATTAGACATTCTACAAATTAAAATATAAATGCACAAAGTGTAAATATACTTGGACATATGTAAATATTTATAATTTTATAATATATAATAGTGTGTGTGTGTGTGTGTGTGTGTGTGTGTCAAAAAATATACTTTAAAATATAAAATATTTTTGCTTTGTTTGCTTAGAGCAGGGGTGGCGAACAGATGTCACACCACCTTGCTGCCATCATGTGTCTAATATGGGCTAATCTTTGGCTTGTGGGGGGCATGACATGTCTGAGCACTAAAGATTTTTCATCAGGTTTAATGGCAATGAAAGCAAAATGACTTTATTTCGTGGAAGAAAAAGCAGGTATTTTGAAATACAGTTGCTGTTTTCTATTCAGGAAGAATGAATGGTTTAACGCGTTAACTTGATTAATTAGTTATGAAAAAATAACGCAATTAAAATATTTAACGCAGTTAACGCTCTGGCCCCGCCCCCAGACCTGTACATTGTCTTACGTTTCATACAGTTGACTGTTGACAAATATGATGCAGAGGGCAACAACTCCATAAATGCAGTTATGCCCTAAAATTCAAGATATTGGTGCCAAAATGCCCCTGTATGTGTTTTTGTCTCATTTTTGTGTGATTTTTGTGAGAGCAATATCACATGAGTGCTGTTTGTCCCGAATATCACGAGTGCAAATGTGATTTTACACAACAGTTCAGTAGATAAGAAGTTGAAATTGTGCTATATTTTAAGCATGATATCATGTGTTTTTGCTCAATTTTGCAGAGAACATCATTACCTTTTAAAGCCATAGCAGAATTGTTGTGCATCTCCGAACAGCACAGCGGTGGTTTGTTTCTGAATGAATCTGCGTTTTGAACGAATCATGTGAACCAATGATTCAAAGGCCCATTCATAAAGAGAGCCATTTACTGAATTCCTGAATGAATCAGCCATTTGAATCAAATAAATAAATGACTCAAAGACATTTACCGCCACCTGCTGGCAGATGTAGTTTCTTATTTAGAGTATCATTTAAAATAAACAAATAAATAAAATAATAATAATAATAAAACATTAAAGGGATTATTCACCCAAATAATTTTAATTCTGTCATCATTTACTCAAACCTGAATGACTTACTTTTGTGGAACATAAAATAAGGTATTTTGAAGACTGTTGTACCGAAGCTGTGTTGGTTACCAGTGACTTTCATTGTATGAACAGAAAATACTGAGATGTTTCTCAAATTATCTTTTTTTATGTTCCATAGTTTGTTAGGCCGTTGTAGCCTAAATGTTTGTGTAATAAATTTTATGTTGAATCAAATAAAATATTTCTAAAGCTACAATTTGTAATGTCTACATGATACTTTCTCATTTAACACAAAAATAGCTGTTTAAATAATCTTTTGTAACAACCCTTTACACACACCTTGGCAATATAATCGCCATTGGCTAGTACATTTTTTTTTGTTTACTCGCCAGACTGATATACTATTTTACACACACACACACGTTTACTTGGCTATCTAAATGGGGACATTACATAGACTTCTATCGTTATTATATACAGATAGTTATACACTTTTTAATCTACCCCTAACCCTACCACTCACAGAAAACTTTCTGCATTTTTACAATTTCAAAAGTAAAAAAAAAACTGTTTACTTTATTTTTATAACAGTTTTACAAATGAGGACATCCACAAATTTAGGTTTTTGCCGATTTTGTCAGGCTTTGCTCACTTTTGGGTACAAATTTGTCCCCAAAATATGGTTAAGTGGACACGCGCGCACACATGATTCCACCCAATCAGCTTATCTTTGTAAAATGGAACAGCTTCTTAAATAACTGAATGTGCACTCTTAACTTCAGCCAATCAAGCATTATATTAAAAGCTGAATAATTCTAAATGAACTCTTTTATTTTGAAAGTAAAATACAACAAAGAATATGGTTTACATGTAGCGCGTCGATTCAGCGTGGTATGCAAGACTCTCGCTCTCTCTCTTTGCATGTGTGAGAAACACAGCGCTATCAGTAAAGTGACGGCGAGTCATTAATAAAGAAAACCCGCTGTTAACAATGTTGAAGATGAATAACTACTGCTCAGGCTTTTAGACATGAAAATGTATCACATAATCCTCAACAGTGGTAACTCTGCTTCAGTGTTACTTTAACACTCTGTAGATTGGGACAATATGTACTCTGAGCAGAGTTGATTTAACTCTGGGGATTTTGCGGTGTAGTTTACGGTACGTCAAACACAGGTGCGCTTCATGCTACATACTGCGCATCCATTGAGTACATGACATGATCCATTGAGCGCATCCAAATAGTACAGATCGCTTGACGGAGAGCGAAACTCTCAAGCGCTCAGTCAGCGTGTTTATCGAGTGAAAATCTGTGTTGAACGCCTCTCACACACATACTGGCGTGTAAAATCTAAGAATTTATTAGCCAATGGCTAATGTTAGACATTTAGTTGCCCAGAGTAAGATTAAGTCACATATGCGAGTGATTTACTCGCAATGTAGAGGGTTGTGTAAGTATTTTCAGTCAAATTTATTTAGCAATTAATTAGATTAATTAATCGAAACATCATGTAATTAATTGGATAAAAAAATTTAATCAACTGACAGCCCTAATATATATATTGGCATGTTAACGTCAGAATTTTTTTTTTCTTTTTTTATTAAACATTCTTCAAAATGTATTTTCAATTTATGCTAAGCTTTTACTTAATGTTTTCAATAATCACTTTTATTTATATAGCAATAGTGTATTTTAGAATTGTAAAATGTTAAACACCCGTGGAGGTGTTTTTTTTTATCGTATTTTAACCGTACAGATTGTTTGTTTATTCAGTCAGCAAAACAAACCAACCAACATCTTCATTTAGCGCCTAAGATTTTCATAACTGCACGTTGTACACATATTCTGATACTAGTGGGATGTGAAAACAGTTTTTGGAAACTTGCTCTGCTGTCTTGTTTTCTTGGATTGTTACATTGGCTCATTATCAAGGGTTTACGCCTCGTGCTTCACCTTGTTAATAAGGAGTTCTGGAAGGTGATAGATCCTCCGAACACCCCAGAGCTCAAAACTGCCACTCAATCGCAGAAAGAGCTCAGCAGCTGATATTCAGCATATCAAAGACTCCCAGAACCGCACTAGAATTAGGATCAGAAATCGTGTTTCGTGTTTTCTCACGTCCTTGACTTCATCCAGCACCCTAATTGAACCACTACACTCGGCATCAACCTGTACGGTTATTAAGGTGTTTCTCTCAGGCGAGTCATTCTGGTGGGCCTGACTGCAGATAAGGATCAATAGAGATGGAGAGCAGCGCTGGCAGGCTCACTGTCTCTGTCTTTCTCTCTTGCGCCTGACCTTTGTAAATGATTATAGACTACAAGCATTTCTTTCTTCACCGCCTCCTGTCTCTCTCTGTCTCACAAGTAGACAGGTAGGCAATTGAGGGAAAATGACATTGACAAAACTAGTAGTTTCTAAACTCAGCCGTATGAGCAAGTCCACATCAACATCACCTGAAAGTAATATAGCAATATACAAAATATATATAATTTTTTATTTTATTTATCAAATGTTTTGGGTCAGTGCATAGACTTAAAAAAAATGTAAATATTAATGCATAATATAATATCTTCAACATTGTTAATAATGTTTCTTGAACAGCAAATCATTAGTGATTTCTGAAGCATCATGTGACACTGAAAACTGGAGTAATGATGCTGAAATTCAGCTTTGCATCACAGGAATAAATTATATTTTATAACATTAAAATAGACATCAACTCTTTAAATTGTGAAATCTCTCTCTCTATATATATATATACACACATTCTAAAAATGTGTAAACAGGATATACATAATATATTAATATAATATAATGACTGCATATAGATTATCAACTTGAAGTTTCACTCGTATCTTAAGAAGTGAAACTTCAAGGGAGAGCAATGCATGCTGGGAAGTTGCTACTAGCCATTTGTTGCTGCTTTGGAATCTATATGCAGTCTCAAGATGATTATAATTACAATTTTAATTGATAGTAGTTATGATAAAAAAAAAAAAGAACAATGCATTTTAAGGTCAAATGTGTAATTTATGTTATGACTGAAATAGTTCAGCACTTTGAAACACTCTCTGTCGACCATTGGTCATGCAAACAAATAGTCCTGCCTGAAACTTGCACAACTGGTTAAGAAAACTTAATTTTTTATATTATAGTATTAAAAAAAATTCCACACTTTAGCTTTCATTTCAGAGGTGATAACTGGACTCTGTGAATTTAAAAGACTGTGAAAGAAATGTAAAGCATTCATTGTTATTGCATACTATATTGAATAAATACTGGTTTACAGTATGTACTGTGCAGCAAGTATTATGCTACTATTCCATTCTGAACACAGCCGTAGTGTTGCACGCTTCTGATTTTAAGGAGGCTCTCCAGTCGGTATTCGCAGCGGTGAACAACCGTGTTAAAGGCACAATATGTAATTTTCGTCGCTAGAGGGCGTGTATACAAAATAAACAAATAGACAAAGGCGCAGTTTGATGACGCCGTGACTGGGTGTGGAATCATGGGAGTTGTCGTCTTCATCCCCACAGCCGATGCAATCCGACGGTACTCGGGCAGAAATCATGTTCATGGATGAGCTAATGATTTATTAGCATAGTAGAATGAAGCAGGGTGAGGCTGAAAGCCGTCGAAGCGAAACGAGGCCACTGAACGAGTGTGACACACGGCTCGAAAGCAGCGGAGCTTTTATTATGCCACAGTCGACCGCTTCCGCTCCTTCCGGTCGTGCGTATGTGGGGAAAAGCAGAGCTGTTTTATCATAGTAGTTACATTTGAACGTTCTGTTGTAATGCTATTCTGTGCGGTCGTCACCGGTTTATTAAAACGCACAACATATTAAAGCGTCTTTGGTGTTTCCATGTTTTCTACAAAACAAAACTTATGATGTAATTGGTAGGTGACACAATGACGCTATGGACACGGTCCGTATCACTAGTTAAAATAGCTTATTTCTCTGGATTTAAACATTCTTCGAAACATTTGAGATAATGTAAGTACACAAGTCAGTTAAATATATAACACTGTTCTAGTGGTTTTTGGACATTTTAATAAAAAAAACTTACATATTGTGCGTTTAAAGTTGAGCAGCAGGTTTTGTGATTGAGGTCAGTCATTAAACAGTGATTATGTGGAGCTACAGAGCTCTGGATTACAGATGGCGTAACTAGGTTCCCCTTTCACTCCTCATCAAATAATCGAATATGAACGCAAGTCAGTGCTCTAGCTGCAGGCGGTGAGAGAAGATCAGTCGCGACACCAAACAGTCCCTGTCCTTCTAGAACCTTCTGTTAAACACCGCGAGTCGCTGCATTGTGTCCGTACAGGGCCTCCTTACCTCGCATTACTTCAAATAGATTCACACACACCCCACCGTCGTCTCTTTTATGTGCCCTCGGATGCATTCACCGTAGCTGTCAGGGTCAGGTGAAAGTTCAGTGCACCAGATCACTGACATGCAGCGGTGGTGCTGGCCGTGTTTACGTGACAGCTCGCTCTCTCTGGGGCATCCATGCGTGTGCATGCAATGTGCACAACTTCCCTTCCGATTAGCATAACCCTGACTTAATTAGTATGTAAACGTTGGCTTGAATTAGCGGTTTGTCAATTTCCCCCTCTTCATTATGTTATTTAGTTTGTATTTGTGAAAGGAGGGGCGGGCGGCGCAATTATTTGGACAAATTGTTTCTAGCAGCACAAGTGACAAATTCAGTCAATTAAAAGTAATCTACATACACAATGGAAATGTTTTACTCTGCGACTGATTTACATCATTCCTGCAAAAGGAAAACAGTCTGTTACAATCGTTTTTGTCTTGTGTTCCCCCATAGATCCATCTGTAAGACTCAAATACCCCTTTATCAGTCGACACAAAAACAGAAATTTGTTCATATTAAATCACAGTATACTAGATATCAGTAATCACTATTATTAATATAGTTTTAAAAAATCTGTAGGTGGAAAAAGGTCTGTTTTATCATAATCTAATATAATTTAATATATAATATTCACAATTTTATTAAAATAAATTGCTATAAAATATATATAAATTCTATCATATGGTTAATTTTTTTAAATATACTGTGTGTGTGTGTGTGTGTATATACTTGTATGTGTGTGTGTATATAAATATACACTGTCTGTATGGACAAAAGTATTGGGACACCACCCTCTAATGTACAGGTTTGACTACTTTAGTTTACATATATATATAGCATACATATTACTAATTTAGTAAAAACACAATTCCCTAGAATATAATTATATGCTTAAACATTAAGATTTGTACTCATGGAAATTACTAAAGTAGTCAAACCTGTACATTAGAGGGCGGTGTCCCAATACTTTTGTCCATATATATGTGTGTGTGTGTGTATATACTTGTATGTGTGTGTGTATATACTTGTATGTGTGTGTGTATATACTTGTATGTGTGTGTGTATATACTTGTATGTGTGTGTGTATATACTTGTATGTGTGTGTGTATATACTTGTATGTGTGTGTGTATATACTTGTATGTGTGTGTGTATATACTTGTATGTGTGTGTGTATATACTTGTATGTGTGTGTGTATATACTTGTATGTGTGTGTGTATATACTTGTATGTGTGTGTGTATATACTTGTATGTGTGTGTGTATATACTTGTATGTGTGTGTGTATATACTTGTATGTGTGTGTGTATATACTTGTATGTGTGTGTGTATATACTTGTATGTGTGTGTGTATATACTTGTATGTGTGTGTGTATATACTTGTATGTGTGTGTGTATATACTTGTATGTGTGTGTGTATATACTTGTATGTGTGTGTGTATATACTTGTATGTGTGTGTGTATATACTTGTATGTGTGTGTGTATATACTTGTATGTGTGTGTGTATATACTTGTATGTGTGTGTGTATATACTTGTATGTGTGTGTGTATATACTTGTATGTGTGTGTGTATATACTTGTATGTGTGTGTGTATATACTTGTATGTGTGTGTGTATATACTTGTATGTGTGTGTGTATATACTTGTATGTGTGTGTGTATATACTTGTATGTGTGTGTGTATATACTTGTATGTGTGTGTGTATATACTTGTATGTGTGTGTGTATATACTTGTATGTGTGTGTGTATATACTTGTATGTGTGTGTGTATATACTTGTATGTGTGTGTGTATATACTTGTATGTGTGTGTGTATATACTTGTATGTGTGTGTGTATATACTTGTATGTGTGTGTGTATATACTTGTATGTGTGTGTGTATATACTTGTATGTGTGTGTGTATATACTTGTATGTGTGTGTGTATATACTTGTATGTGTGTGTGTATATACTTGTATGTGTGTGTGTATATAAATATACACTGTCTGTATGGACAAAAGTATAGGGAGACCATCTTCTAATGAACAGGTTTGACTACTTTAGTAATTTAGTAAAAACACAATTCCCTAGAATATAATTATATGCTTAAACATTAAGATTTGTACTCATGGAAATTACTAAAGTAGTCAAACCTGTTCATTAGAAGATGGTCTCCCTATACTTTTGTCCATATATATGTGTGTGTGTGTGTGTGTGTGTGTATATATATAAACATAAACAAACAAACAAACAAAAAAGATTGAATGATCACAATTATTATTTTTTTTGACAGCCCTAATATTTTAGATTGTCAAAGCAAAATTTAACTATTTCCAGGTCTATCCTCCTGGCTGGGAATTTCTTTTTGGAACGTCATCTGTCCTGTATCCCACCTCTAATATTTTGTTCCCACATTTCCCCCACTTAGTTTCATAACTCCAGCAGCCACTGCGGCTCGGTGAATGCACTTTCTAATGGGGCCATCGATGACACACAAAGCCATTCTTGTTTTTTTTTTTGTTTTTTTCTTCTCTCTCGAGTTAATGGCCACAGTGGTGTGAGTGTCAGGGTGAGGAGAG
Source organism: Sinocyclocheilus grahami (assembly GCF_001515645.1). Classification (NCBI taxonomy): domain Eukaryota; kingdom Metazoa; phylum Chordata; class Actinopteri; order Cypriniformes; family Cyprinidae; genus Sinocyclocheilus; species Sinocyclocheilus grahami. Next base: position 34,448 of record NW_015505699.1, read on the forward strand.
GTAAGGACTCTCTCTGCATTCTGTGCCCGGCAGCGCTCACTCCGAGCAGCCCCCTCTTCATCCACCCCTCCCGGCGTGGCTGGCTCTGTCACTGCCTGCTAGGTTGAGATGACTTTACCTGCGGGCTGTGCTTTTTGAAAATCGCTCGCTCTCTCATTCTCAAACACTCACTCACTTTCTCCCTCGTTCCCTCGTGGAAAGAAATTGAATTAAGCACCCAGATACGGCGAAAGCTCTGAGTTATTTGCTGCATTGAAGCTGTGCGTGATGTTTGGAGCTTCATTTGCTCTATAGAGCTCTTCGGGGCAGTTTAGAATGAATGTAAAATACACAGCATACAAATATTTGAAAATGATAATTCAAGTAAGGGAATGTGTTACACAGTAATGCTTATTTGGGAACTTGTTATTCACAGTCCTACACAATGTATAAATTGTCTGTTTCGCATGAATGGCTTTGATATAGCATTCATGCAGTTAATATTGATTGAATGTTCTTGCCATTCAGATGCAGCAGCAGGAACTCGCCCAGATGAGACAGCGGGATGCCAACCTCACAGCCCTTGCCGCCATCGGACCCCGCAAGAAACGCAAGCTTGACTCTCCTGGGGCCTCGGCAGGTGCAGAGGTAAGACCCTCAGGCCCTTATTTATATGGACCTCCATACTAAGTTTCATGTGGGCCAACGCCAATTAGATTAAAGCATGTCAGCTCCTGAAGTGTAAGATGTTTCCCTCTCAAAGTCTCAAGAAAGGGATTTTTCAAATCCAGCAAATATTCAAAATTGACAACAAAAGGAAATCTTAAGGATACAAAATTGTCGTCATCATTGGCAAGATTTTAAGCTTTTGCTTCATAAGTTTAAAATAGTGCAGCAGTGACCGTCCAGTTTTAGTTGCTTCAATATTTTTTTTATTCTTCATTATTCTTTAATAAAGACAAAGACTTTAAAGCCATAAACCAAATAACCAGATCTAAGATGGTTCACATTATAAACAAAATAGAAACATGAAATGGAATAAAGACTACAAGATTTTGTACTTTTGTGTGAGAATGAATTACAGAGAACTTCAAATGTTGTCAAAAACTATGGTAACACTATTAGTATAATAAATTATATATGGCGTCAGTTCTTTTTTTTTTTTAAAGAAATTAATACTTTTATTATACAAAGATGGATTTATTTTTTCGAAAGTAAGGGTAACAAAAAATTTACAAAAAAAGGGAGTCACACTTTAATTTGGGGACCAAGTCTCACTGTTAACTATTAGCTATGACATTTGCTTCAAACATCCAATTTGCTGGTTATTAATAGTTAGTAAGGTACTTATGTTTAGGTATTGGGTTGGATTAAGTGATCTAAAATATGGTTATGCAGAATAAGGTATTAATATGTGCTTTATTAGTACTAATATACAGCCAATATGCTATTAATATGCATGCTATTAAGCAACTAGTTAATAGTAAAAATTGGTCCCTAAAGGGTTACCAAAAAAAGTAACAAAACAGTAAAGACATTTATAATGTTACAAAAGATTTCTGTTTTAAATAAATGCTGTTCTTTTGAATTTTCTATTCATTAACTAATCCTAAAAATAATCTTCTCATCATTTCCACAAAATGATAACCAACGATATTGATAATAAAAACATTTTCTTGACCACCAAATCAGCATTTTATGTTATTGGTTATATTTTAAATTTTAATATTATTTCACAATATTACGGTTTTTACTGTGCTTTCATAAAAATGAATGCTGCCTTGGTGTGCACAAGAGGCTTGTTTCAAAAACATTTAAAAATGTTATGACCCTAAATAAGTTTATAAAATGGAAAAAGTAGGGATGCACCGATGTATCGGCCGCCGATATTTATCGTCAGATTTTTTATTATTTTAAAGCCATCGGCATATCGGAAATAGCATGAAAAGGGCCGATACTGATGGTTTATTAATTAACTACATGGAGACAATGAGTTGTATGTCTGTTGCATAATCCAACGTTTTTATGCAAACGTGACGCTGACGCATCCAACGAGTGAAATGCCTGCTCTCAGCTGTAAATTCATTATAGGTAAGTCGCAATGGCAATGCACCGGCGTTAGAGTTTATCCGAAGATATGTCACGAACCGCCAAGCATTAGGCCTACATTTAAGTGAAATGAATGGCAGGTAATATGCAGCTTTTTGTTTGAAACCAGTGTAGAACACGGATTCACACAAGGTTACATCACGCACCTGCAGCGTTTCTGTGAACGGAGAAAACTGAATAAAACTATATAAGCTACATAAAAAGGAATATATAGGCCTGTACACAAAATATATTTCACTTAAATCATTAACAGATTAACAAAACGAAAGAAAAAAAATTGTGCTGAGTTTCAGATAATTGTAACGCGCTCCGAAGTTCACGAAGAAAAAAAACGAGACGGCAGAAAACTTTTTCTTTATTTTCCAAAAGCTTTACAGTTTTGAATGATGTTTTGCTTCTATCTGTATGACAAACCAGCGTTGGTATGACCATAAATTACAGAGTAACAGTTGGGAAAACAATGCAGTGATCGTGTCGGTGCCTCACACACACACACAACAAATTTTTGCTAATTTGACATCGCAGTCTGTTCATTATCAAAATAAAATAGTTAAAGAAACATAAAAAGTTACACTGCTCAATTTAAATAGTCCGTAGTACAGTCTGTGCCGTTCAGTGTGACCAGCGCCTCAATGCTGATATAGCCTATATGTGAAGGAGGATGTTTTACGTCGATAATGTGAGTGAAGAACAAAGCCTATAGTTTACAAAAATAAATAATAGGTTAGCATCCAGATACTTCGCGAATATGGAAACATTTGATTTGTGCAGGTTGAGACAGGTAGGCTTCAGTTTTGTTACTAATTTAGGCTGTTTTTTTCCCTCTCGAAACGTTTATAGGAGTAGTGTTTTTTTTTTAATCCATGCTGAAACATTTTTAAATATCTTGAAAATAATTATTTAATGTGTTTTATTGCCTTGACAGTTTTTTCTTTTGTTTAATACATTTGTTCTTTGATAAATCTAGAAAAGATGATGCTGTATTGGCTATGACTAAGCTTTTTTTCTTTTTGAGTAAATTAAACGCTGTACTTTTATTATTATTATTATTATTATTATTATTGGCAAAGAAAAAGTTGTAAAAATAACGTTATTAACCGGTATGTTTTCTACTCGAACCAGTTTCACAGAGGAACACAGGAACAGAAACGTTCAAATACTGATTCTGCTCGGAGTGAACCAATCTTTTTTTTTCTCTCTCTCGTTTTTAAGCCCTGCTTTATGCAATTGACCAATATCGGTATCGGAATCAGCCAATAGTTGTTTGTCAAAATCAGTATCGGTATCAGCCAAAAAAAAATCCTGTCGGTGCATCCCTAATAAAAAGTTTGACAGCAGTGTAAGAAGAAGAACATTATTTAACATAAAAGAATGCCTTTAACATTATTTCTTCTCAGCTCATGGTAATAAGATGAAAATGTATGGCTATAACAAATGCCCCAACCAGTCACATGCTCACTACATTTTTTGCTTGAGCAAAGCTTATTTTTGCTAATTTAGTAAATCAAGCCAGTGTCATTTCAGTTCTGTGTAAATACTGTCTTCACATGCTGCTGCCCATGGCATATTATCAATAAGAGACGTGTCAGAAGATATCGCACATAAACGATCATTACCACTATCAACAATAACAGTAGGGGCTGTGCTCTAATGACCCGCCACATGGCTTAGATCTTCAATTTACTTGCATTGCAGCAATCTGCTGCTGTGAAGGGCACTAAATGTCCCTTTATGGAGAGCATAAATAACCAAATAAAAGCATTATTTCTGCTCTATGAATGCACTGCCGACCTCTTTCACTATGGATTACCTTCATCCACCCACATAAAACATAACCAAAACAGATCAGCAAACCTGATGCTTTCACAGATGAATTTTTGGCATCACAGGTAGGAACATTTGCATCTCACACGTCCAGAATGTAGGCAAATAGACGTCTCCTCTCTTCATTTTCAGCCCATCATTTCTGTCTTTCACATCCAACTCAACGTTGCCCTCGGCGGTGCCCCCTCCCAACTCGTGCGCAGAAGCTCACACACACCCCCTCAATGTGGAGCAAAGTGAATGACTTTTCTAAAGGGGTCGGTCCTCACCCAGGGGTCCGTGGCTGGGCCTGCTCTGAAGGGTCCAGTCAGAGATTTCATCTCCACAGCAATGTGCCTGAAGGGCAGCATGGCCCAAAGCGGGAGGCAGCCATGTCATAATGGCTCCACTCATTCTTCCCTCACCCCCGCTTCCTGACAGCAAAATACCTCGTCCTTGCTCCCCGTTCGCTTCTAAATAAAAGCTTCCTGTGGTGTCATTCTGTAGGGATCTTCATCGGGATAAAATAAAAAGTTCTTGTTTGCAGCGGTTGAGGAAAGGGTGGCATTTTCTGCTTGCTCTATGACTTTTCTAAAGGGGTCGGTCCTCGCCCAGGGGTCCGTGGCTGGGCCTGCTCTGAAGGGTCCAGTCAGAGATTTCATCTCCACAGCAATGTGCCTGAAGGGCAGCATGGCCCAAAGCGGGAGGCAGCCATGTCATAATGGCTCCACTCATTCTTCCCCCACCCCCGCGTCCTGACAGCAAAATACCTCGTCCTTGCTCCCCGTTCGCTTCTAAATAAAAGCTTCCTGTGGTGTCATTCTGTAGGGATCTTCATCGGGATAAAATAAAAAGTTCTTGTTTGCAGCGGTTGAGGAAAGGGTGGCATTTTCTGCTTGCTCTTTGTCTGGCCTCAACATCCTCGAGGCGTTTTGTTGTTTGATTGCTATTCCGTCTGTCCTTGGGTTGATGAAGCATTTAGACCAGAGGGCAGCCCTGCAGGACTGCTCGAGGGTAGATTAGTCACAAGGGCAGGTGATGAGGACGTTTCTGAAGGGCGAGTTGTAGGGCATGCTGTAATAAAGGCCGCTGAGTTCCTGTGGGCCTGCATACCAGACTGAGCCTATGGGCAGATCACACATGAGGGTTCAGAGTTGAGCTGTCCTAACATAGGCAGCCCATATTAACATGTTCATCCCAGTCCTGAGGCCAGGGAGACGGAGAGGATGACGGATTGAGAAACAATCCATGTGGAAAAAGAGGAAGAGAAGATATTTTTGTACTGTGTCTGGTGCTTTTCTTGTTTTATTACTGTTATAGTTCTTGAAAATCGCCATGATTCTTGATGCCAATGACCCATGAGTCTTCTTGGCCCGTAACATGTTGAGGACAAGGATGGATGGGTTCTAAATTTGAAAGAATAGCTGAGTCCAATTGCCGATGCTAAAGTGCCCTTTCGGTCTGGTCTATGTGCCCCCGGACCACAATTTCAACCGAGAAATCAACAACCACCAAACACCCACCCTCCCCCCCATTTTTGGGTGAAATATCCCTTTAACCATGTGCTTATAATAAACAGTGTTAGTGTGTGTTGGTATGGATGCTTCCTAATATAGGAAGAATTAAAGTGATTCTTGATGCCAACCAAACCACGAGCACCTTCTCGGTCTGCATACATATTCCGTTAGTGTAACATGTTGGCCTTAACTTTCAGCTCAAGTCGAGAAAAGCGAGTATTGTGAAAAGGAAAAATTGAGATGGAAAGCAAGAAGAAATGTATCTCTCGTACAAAAAACGAAGGATGGATATACGGTTGCCCTTCCCTGCAGCAGAATTAACAGGCATCACATGGAAAACAATCTCAGCCCCGGCTATGAAAGAGAGGAGAGGGCCATTAAAAGCAGCCTGAAGGGGTGGACTGGACCCAATATCACTAAAGCAAGCTCTCACTCACTGAAGTGAGGGCTCGCTCACAGGCAAAGAACCGTGCAGAGTTCTATAGCCACAATTAAAATCTCCCCCTCTGCCAGATCAGCCAGAGGGCAGAGACTGAATGGGTGGAGGGAGGGGGACATTGGGGCAGACATGGAATACCAAAGGCAGATTGAACTGTGTAGCCAGTAATGAGCAATACCAAAGCTCAGCTTTTGCAGCAGTGGCATGGAGTTTAAACATTACCAGTCATTGAACTGAGAGTGTGCTCTTGTTCAGTATGTATCGTTAAAGGGGCTGTTCACCCAAAAATGAACATCCTGTCATCATTTGCTCACCTTCATGTTGTTCTAAACCTATATGACTTTTTTTCTGGACCTCAAAGACAAATTGCAGATAGGGACACACAGTAGATCAATACTTTTTTTATTTAGTAATGGTATCGATTGATATTGTCGAATATTTCATTATTTCAGCTAATTTTCCTAATTTTTACGTTTTGGTAACCCTTTGCTGTCATCTAATACACACCTGCTGGTGTGAAATGAAGTTTCACCTCATCTATTTTTTAAATTATCTTGTTTTTTTAAGTCAAAATATCATAACTCAATCTTTTGGTGAAACTAGAGAACAAAATTCTCTTTGGTAGCTAATGCCGGATTTCTCCAGTCATTTCGTCTGCTTAAACTCCGCCCTTTCTTACGATCAACTGCTAGGCTTGCTGCGATAGACTGTGTTGACGGTGATACCGGTGTTAAGCCGCAGCACCGGTTACGTCACTTGACCACCGCGTCACCGACCCCCACCGTCGTTTTGATTTTTTTATAGTAATAAAAATAATTTAGTTCAGTAAAAGAACAGACACTACAATTAAAAACTGAATGCAGCGTGCCGAACGACAGTCGCATCACACAGATCAGATTTCATTTCTCCAGTGAGGAGAGTGAGTCGAGCTGACTGACAAGAAGAGTGGGGTGAGGTGAGACAGACAAGACCATCGCGGATGATTTGGTTTCGAAACTAGATGCAAAAGCGCCTGTTTGGCAATATTTTGGATTTTGAAAAGCCTGTTGACTTTTGCCGTTTATCTAAGGTGATTTTGGAAGTTTTTTTAAACATTCGTTTCTTATTTAATTGGTTCCACATTATCACATGGAAAACAATCTCAGCCCCGGCTATGAAAGAGAGGAGAGGGCCATTAAAAGCAGCCTGAAGGGGTGGACTGGACCCAATATCACTAAAGCAAGCTCTCACTCACTGAAGTGAGGGCTCGCTCACAGGCAAAGAACCGTGCAGAGTTCTATAGCCACAATTAAAATCTCCCCCTCTGCCAGATCAGCCAGAGGGCAGAGACTGAATGGGTGGAGGGAGGGGGACATTGGGGCAGACATGGAATACCAAAGGCAGATTGAACTGTGTAGCCAGTAATGAGCAATACCAAAGCTCAGCTTTTGCAGCAGTGGCATGGAGTTTAAACATTACCAGTCATTGAACTGAGAGTGTGCTCTTGTTCAGTATGTATCGTTAAAGGGGCTGTTCACCCAAAAATGAACATCCTGTCATCATTTGCTCACCTTCATGTTGTTCTAAACCTATATGACTTTTTTTCTGGACCTCAAAGACAAATTGCAGATAGGGACACACAGTAGATCAATACTTTTTTTATTTAGTAATGGTATCGATTGATATTGTCGAATATTTCATTATTTCAGCTAATTTTCCTAATTTTTACGTTTTGGTAACCCTTTGCTGTCATCTAATACACACCTGCTGGTGTGAAATGAAGTTTCACCTCATCTATTTTTTAAATTATCTTGTTTTTTTAAGTCAAAATATCATAACTCAATCTTTTGGTGAAACTAGAGAACAAAATTCTCTTTGGTGGCTAATGCCGGATTTCTCCAGTCATTTCGTCTGCTTAAACTCCGCCCTTTCTTACGATCAACTGCTAGGCTTGCTGCGATAGACTGTGTTGACGGTGATACCGGTGTTAAGCCGCAGCACCGGTTACGTCACTTAGCTAATGCCGGATTTCTCCAGTCATTTCGTCTGCTTAAACTCCGCCCTTTCTTACGATCAACTGCTAGGCTTGCTGCGATAGACGGTGTTGACGGTGATACCGGTGTTAAGCCGCAGCACCGGTTACGTCACTTGACCACCGCGTCACCGACCCCCACCGTCGTTTTGATTTTTTTATAGTAATAAAAATAATTTAGTTCAGTAAAAGAACAGACACTACAATTAAAAACTGAATGCAGCGTGCCGAACGACAGTCGCATCACACAGATCAGATTTCATTTCTCCAGTGAGGAGAGTGAGTCGAGCTGACTGACAAGAAGAGTGGGGTGAGGTGAGACAGACAAGACCATCGCGGATGATTTGGTTTCGAAACTAGATGCAAAAGCGCCTGTTTGGCAATATTTTGGATTTTGAAAAGCCTGTTGACTTTTGCCGTTTATCTAAGGTGATTTCCTACGCTAAAGTGAGTTTGACGTTGTTGCATTCAAGCAATTGACGCTGAACTGCCGCTAATTCAAAAGTGAAAGTAAAATGCGCAAGGCGCTTTTAAGCTATTTAAAAGTGAGGAAAAGAGGGAAAATTCAAAAGAACTAAAAACAAACAATTGCTTTACTCTGAATTGCCGCTATTTGAAAGTGAAAGTAAAATGGGCACACCGCTTTTACAAGCTATTTAAAAGCGAAGGAAAGCAAGGAAAGAGGGAACGCCCCGCCCCCGTGGTGATACCGGTATTACCGGTGTTGTCACACGTCGATTAACCGGTGGGAAAATTTCCTCACCGTCACAACCCTATCAACTGCATCTAACTCTCATTCAGATCAGCCTCCTCCAGTTAAAAATTTAAGTTTTGTACCGAAAGTCTTTGTTCCCGAATCTTTTTTGCACCCTTGTTCTATTCGGTTAAGTAATTTGTCAGAATGTAATTTTATCAACATAAATCTAATAAATGTCTTATTGGTTTAGATGTCTGATCCTCAGGTTCCCAATAGGCTCCCATTTTCAGTCTCTACATGCCTTCACCTTGGCTTACACATCATTCTTTATCTTTGTGGTTTGCTACTGTTGTGTAAAGTTATATCATTAATATAAAATTCACACAGATTCTCTTGTTTCCTGTGGCAGATTTTGCCGGTTGATTGGAGCTCCAGTGTTTTTTCATGCACGGTGACGTGATGAGTCTTGTGTGTGCTATCTGTGGGTTATCTGCATGTGTTTTGACATGATAAGGAGGAGCATGAAGAGTCTGTTATCAGTTTGTAGGGGTTGCGTGGAATAACGTAATGCCAAAAATTGCCTCTTTCTGACCTCAGGCTACCATTGCAAGAAGAGGAAGGTCTTTGTTAGTGGTTAGGGCTTTGCAAGAGTGATGATGTGTTCTGTTTTCCTTAATTTTATATTGATCAACTCCTGCTTTGACAGGCGTTTTTTCATCCAATATATTAAGGGAGGTCAAATTGGGTTTATTTGTTCGACCCAGATAAATCCTAGTGTCAGACCAAAAGGGATTTTAAATCAGAGGGCTATTTACGGTCCTGTTGTTTTCAGGTCAAATTTGACTGAAGATATGTCAGAAATATTATCATTTATTGGAGCCAGATATTGGAATGATATTCTTATTGTATTATGCAATTTATAGTAATTTTATAACCATTAAATATTTATTTGAAGATCTGAATATTGTTTCATTGTGGTAAATAAATGTAATGCTAACTTTTGTTATAAACATCATCAATCAGTTTTGACCCACAACACATAATAGAAAGCTTTGAAGTCAATGAACACTCGATGGACTTACTGTAGCTTGTACAGGGAGTTGACAAAATGGAAAATCCCTTGCAGTATGTAGCTATGATCAAATGAAGAGCAGGGCCTCCAGAACATTTTCAGTTCTTCTTGGAATACTGTTAGAAAACTCTTGAAGTGTGAGGAGTGAAATATTGCATCATTCTCCATGAGGAAAAGTGCCTTAAAGGATGAAGGAGATGGAATTTGCTATTCCTACTGTGTGCTTAAGAACTTCACATGATGGTTCAATGATGCTCAGATTGGCAACTTGGGCAGACTATAAATGCATTTGACCTTATCTTGGCTTCAAACGTAACATCTAATTGTATACCTGTATGGATATAGGAGAAGAGAAGAAACACGGCTCGTCAGAACATATTTTTTTCCCCATTGCTCTGGGGTTTGTGTTTTGTTTTTGCTCCAGTTTAAGCATCTTTTGTTGTACTTTTGCACTTACAGAATGGAAGCCCTACCATATATTTCAATTTTCATGACCCGTTCATGTTCAGCTTGCCTGAGACATGCCGTTTTTTGTTGTTGTTGTTGTCTTGTTTGCATAGATGCTCCTAACATAGCACCCTTTCATCTTTATGTACCTGTTAACAGCTAATGAAGATTATGTGGGGTGTTTGGTGAGACAAATAAGGTGTTCTACATTTAGTTCCAATAATAACATCACAATAGCCCTCAAAGAGGAACGTTTCCAGCCATCGACTCTTTTAGAATGCAAGTGCATGCTTTTCGCCAGCTTATAATGATGCCCCACTATTTTGCCCACATCAATGAAAAAGCATTCGGCTCCATCAACAAAGTCAAGCCCTTGGCGCTTTTAAGATGCCCATCTCAGAAATTAATTACCTCCCTTGTTAATCTTTGCTAATTAAAATGGTAAGTTTATTGGTTCATGATGGCCGTGGAAGGACAACACTCACCAAGTTCCCTCCAACTGCAAGAGTTATGAGAAAGTTGGCTTGAGTGGCGCCAATCAGAACAAGGAGGCTCTTTTGAATACATTGGCCTGATATAGCTGTTTCTACCACAATAATTTCACTTTTGTTCTCACATATGGTGACATCCTTTGTTTCTTCTGTTTGTTTTGTGAAGAAAGGAAACAGTTGGTCCAAGATTAGCTGCAGAGGTTGCCTACATGTAGACTAATCCATTAGTGTGGATAGGTTATTGGCTTCCTTTCTGCTGCTCAAATGGAAACCCATTAACGGAGGTAATGTGTGCCTCTGGCGAAGCCCATGGGCGCGGAGGCAGTGGAGGGTGTATCTCTCATGGAGCAAACACACACTGGTGTTTAGAAGACTAACAGTCTCCTGAACCGATGAGCCAAATATTTCTTTCAGTGTCACTTTCTTGCTCTCGTTATTTTTTTATGCTTGTCCTTCTTTAACTCTTCTTTGTCTTTTACTCTATATATCTCTTACTTTCAACTGTTTTCTCTTTCTCTCTCTCTTGCTCTTTTGCTTTCTTTTGACGCTCTCTGGCTGACACTGGCTTGGGTACAGAGTCACATTGATCTGTGAAAAATCCTTCAGGCAATCATGAAATATTAAATTCAAGTCGTACTCTACCACTTCTCTCCTTTCTCTCTCTCTCGTTCGCGCTCTCTCTATCGCTTTCCTTCCCGTTTCTCTGTGTCCTTCCTTGCATTTAGTTTATTCGCACTCCATTTCATCAGTTGGAACAAGTTACAACCTCACATAAGTCACACAGGCTGATCTCTATCTGTGTTTTAAGCATTAGCATCTAAACCTAAAATGTAAATCTTACTGGAGTTTATTAACCAGAACACAGTCACAAATCACGCGATCTTATCCAAGGATTCAATAGCGTTCATTAGTTGATATCATAAGAATAAAGATAAAATGCCTTTGATTCTACTTTATGTACATCATGTGATTTTCCTTTTAATTATTTGTTTTTTAATTTTTTTGATTGACCGTTGCTATATTTTTCGTCACTTGGTATACACATTGTGGTTGTGGATTTCTTCAGTTCTATTTATCTTTTGTTATTTCATTATACGTGATATTTGTATATATATTTAAAAAAAGTATAAATACTAATTATTATTATTATTATTTTACATTTACTGTTGGAATTTCCTCAGTTGTTTTCGTCAGGGTTGTACACTGTAGCACAATTGTGAGTATTGATTATTTCTTTGTACATTATGGTTGTAAATTTCTTCATATACTGTTTATATTTGTATTGAATTGCATTTAAGGAAAAATAGTGCAGATCTGTTGATAGCTTAAATAGTGAAAACAACTGTGGATCTTAATGGTTATATACATTGTGGTCTTGGATTTCCTGCGTTTACCTTTTTTTTTTTCTTTTTTTTTTTTTAAGTTTACATTTTTCTTTTTCCCCCACTCCCAGAGATCTCTGGTTGGTTGTGTAAATAATCTGTTTCATATTACCGCAATGACCCTCTGTGTATGTAGAAGCCAGAGGGGTATTGGCACCATCTCAGCTTACCCTCTTGATTCCCTCAAGCTGTTCAGCTACCATTGCAGCTCATACTATTGCCGTTTATACATTGTGTTCATTCTGGGTTGAAACACAGTAGGCATGCATTTTGCTTTTCGTAATGTAACGACAACATTATGTATATTAAATCCATTCCAATGATAAACAAAATGTCATATCAACTTATTTTGAGAGTTATACAAGACACAAAATCTGCATTAGTGCAGACATTCACCACCCTGTCCACTTTAAATGAGAACATTTTTGTACTCCAAACTAAGAGAGCGTTTTAAAGACCATCGTGGTACAGTCTTTGTTGAGCTACTTCATGTGTTTGTATAGCATTGCCCTCAAGCTTAATGTGTACCTTGTAGCCATGTAAGCTGTTGACAAGTGCTGTTTTTTTTTTTTGTACAGGCAACACATTGTGGGAGAGCTGTTTGAATTGCAGGCAGATGTAGGCAGAATGTTGGTTCTCCCGCAAGTGCTGCCTGAAGCATCCCAGTTCTTTGTGCTGAGAGAGTGAAAGAGGGCAATAAAGGGATATGCGGTTTCTAAAACGTGTGCAGAATAGTTGTGAATCTGCAGCGTGGATATTTACCACACAAATTCGAAAGACTTACGTTGCCAGGGTGTCAAATTAGACACTTAAATTAAGCTTAAAACTGGAATAAAAACAGAGTTGGCTGCACGATTGACAAAAATCATAATTGTCGATTATTCCCTTGAAATTGTAATTGCGATTATTAATTACGATTATCACAATTTACATTAAATACTGTTTATACCATTGTTTGATGCAACTGCATGCTGTATTTTTATATGAAAATAAACAAGCTGAAAACACTCTTAACTGAAAAACCTTTAGTGCTTTTCTATAGTATTAAGCCTCAAATGTCAAATATACATCGGATTGGTTTCTTCTTTAAATTATAAAAAAGTAAAAATATGAATGGTATTATAATGTTAAACTAAAACAATGGGAAAACCCTTAAGATAACATGTAGAAAGAAAAAAACATATCTTAAGCGTGCAGAATAACATAAGTGGACTTTGAACGATTAATTGCCACTTTGAACGATTACGTAATTGTGGCATCCATAATTGTAATCGCAATTAGAAATTCGATTAATTGTGAAGCCCAAATGTCAACTCTCACAGCCCAGATGAATCACAGTGTGTGGCATCTTCTGACATCCTCTGACCCAAGTGTTTGGCAAACATGCCGCACTTTTGCATTGCTTTCGAGATTTTCCCAGTGGTTTCTGAGGCTGATTTAGACTGAAATGGCATTTGTCATATATTTGATGGTTATTAGCAATAATTATGGCAGGTTTGAGAACTTACATTGATAAATGCCAATGATAGATGCTTGGTCCATTGACTAAAACATGCTGTATTTAGGGTACTGGAAACTTGAAGTGGATTTTTTTTTTTTATTGAAAATGTGGTAAGCTACCACCAAGTACACCCAGATTTTTACACTAGCAAACAAATAGCATGGTAAAAAACACCTAGAACACCTAACAAGTTTTATATGATTGTTAAGAGTATTCTGGGTAATTTTAGCATTTATTTATGTAGTTTCTAAGGTATTTCTATGGTTATTTGGATCGAGAACACCCTAGAAACTGCGTAGCAACATGGTTAAACCATTTAAAATACCCAAGAAAGGTCCAGAATATCAGTTGTCTTCACAGCATCTAGTTTTATCTGCTTTTTAGATTCATCAGTGTTTGAAGCTATCAATTTGATTCTTTTACTGAAGGTTGAAGAAAACAACCCATCTGAAAAGTATTTGTTGGTGTTTTGGGTTCAGGGTTGATTAAGGGTTTGTGGTAGTATCTTCACCAGTTGGGCTAGCATGCATACATTATGCTACATTTTGTTTTGTCTGTAGTTAATTATGTGGTGAGGTAATGATGGAACACCACAAAGCCTTGTGTTTTGGTTGGGGCCACAGGCCTGGATTTTATCCCAGCTCTGCCCCTCAGCTCCTCAACTTTACTGGAGGCAAAGGAACTGCAGCTTTGCCACTATTTCTCTAATTAGAAAATCCCCTTCCCCAAAGCAAGACTTTTTAATTGTGTAGTGTCAACTAGTTTACAGATTTAATCCATGGTTGATACATACCAAACCACAAACTGGGATTGTGTCTTAAATGGGCTGGAAAAATTACCAGAGCCTTATACTCTTGTGCTGTCCTTTTAGACAGTAGCTTTCGTAGCACCATCTTACACTTTTTGCAGCAATAGCATATAAGAACTATTTTGGGTTCCCCAAAGAATCTTTCAGTGAACAGTTCTTAAAAGAACAGTTTTTTTCTTTGTGTAAAGAGCATGTTAATTATCTAAAGAACCTTTATTCACTTTAAAGAACCATTGAAAGGTTCCATATATGTTAAAGGTTCTTCATGGAACCATCGATGCCAATAAAGAATTTTATTTTTTAACAGTGTATGCGACCCTAACTCTGGATCTTCTTGAATGAGAAAACCATGAAGACGTTGTGGTTGAAGTGGCCTGTTTTGAAACCCAGCCATGTCTCTCATAGTTTTATAATTGCACAAGATTAGATGGTCCTGGATCAAAGTAAAAGGCCGGCATCAAAAAGCTGGCTAGTATAGGGTTAAAGTGAAGTAGAGCAGGGTTGCGTAGCCCCGGGTGGCAGTTCTGCAGAGACTGGGCTGTGTTCGTGCAGAGGCAAGGCAAGTCATTTCCCCAAACGCTGGAGACGCACAGCACCCTCAGGCACTCTCTAACCTTTAGAGGCCAGAAGTGCTCACAGTCGTTTGGAGGAATAAGGTGGAGTAATAAGGTTTTTTTCCCTCTTATTTTGTCTGGAGAGGGTTTTCTCTGTGGTGGTTTGGTCACTTTGAGTTGAAGGGCTTCCCAATTCTAGGGTAGCTTTGGAGCAACGCTGCTTGTGCTTGTTTTGAAGATTTTTAGACCTTTACGTCTGGTTGAAGGATACGTTTCATGCCGTTCTGCTCAATTCATGGCTTTCAGAAACCTACAAGTGTAAGCTGCCTCGTCTCTTCAGGGTTTGGAGTCAGTTCCTCTGGAGGTGTTTGCTGTCCTGCACACAGTGAATACACGCAAACACAACTCAAGGGTATACAACACACTTTAACCCTAATGACACTCGAAAAGATAGCTTGTGCACCCTACACATTCCACTCCACAGCTAATGTGGTTTAAAAAAATACATTTCTCTCAGCGCCTGGGGCACGTTAATGCTCACATCAGTAATATATTCATCCATATCTTTACACATTTATGCAGGCTTAACAAGCTCCATCTCTAACGCACCACTAGGATAGTGGCAAAATGCCCCGAGCGTGTTCACCCACACATGCTAACTGTGAAACGCTGTCTTCCTGTACTGCAATCCCTGAGTTGAGCAAGTACAACTGTCTCTTACTAAAGGCTAGAGTTTAGGTGGTTATATATTGGATTTTTATTTTAGAAAATGAATTAATTTACTGATAATGTCTGTTTTGCTTTGTTATTTTATTATGGGACAGTGATAAGTGTACATGATAAAAAAATAAAATAAAAAAAACTTAGAAATGTATTCTGTATTCATTAGTTTCAATTTATTGATTCATAATGTCATGTGGTGTAACCGTCATGTAAAAAGTACATGTGAATGTACACAATTATACATCTTATTTATTTTTTCATTTAAGTTTTTTTAAAGATAAAAAGTATGTTTTGTAAATGTTATGAATTATTCATTTATAAATTTTGGGGAGTCACATCACAACATTTTACAATCTGATTTAAACTTGCCTTTTCATAAAAAGATCAAATTATCAAATATTAGCTTTTATTTTTAAACTTCAGTTTATTTTAGTTTTAAGATTTTTTTTAATTTAATTTAATTTATTTTTTTATTCTTAGTTTTTGTGTATGTATTTGGATTTATTTCAGTTTTAGTCATTTTAGTACTTAAAAACAAAAATGAGAAATGTTTCCATGGCAACTAACTTTAATCTAATTTAAAAATTTTTTTTTTTTTTTAATAGTTTTATGACCAAAAATATCAATTGAATTTTAATTAAGAATGGAAAAACATGTTCATTGTAGATGAGGTGTATTAAAATCATTGCATATATTAATTACATTTTGACGAAATTGTAATATCCAAATTATGTGCATCATGTCATTGACCCATTTATTTGAAATCACTAAATGCAGCGGGGTCTGTTTTTAAGAAGTGTTTGTTGACTATTGCGTGGCATTGCATCGGATGTGAAATCACTAGCTTATGTTGTTGTCTCCGCACACACATACGGCATCCAGTGCTCTGCATTGATTTCAGGTTTATTTAAGTGTGTGCAAAATGTAACCAGAGGCTTACTATCACTTGATCGCTTGTACTAAACTTCCTGGAACGGTCTCTTCTGGGTGTGGCTATGAGTGAAAATTTTGGCATTAATCTCTAATTTCAGTTTTGTATTTCATTCTTTCCTTGAAGTGCTCCTGACAATTTTCAAATAATGACCTAACATTAACAACGTACAAGACCGCGCACCGACCTGCCCGCGTAAACATGTCGTGAGCTTTGCCAGCCCTGGGTGTGTGTGAGAGTGGGAATCATTCAGGGTGTGTAAGAGCATGTATGAGGGTGATATAGATCCCACAATGCTGCAGGTTGTTTCTGTAGGGTGTGGTGTGTGTGTTGTGCCCAGAGGCTGTCTTACACCTTCTCACGTTTACTTAGTATTCAGTGAAGGCTGGAGACCCTAACCTCATTCCAGCCGACTGATGTCACGCTATAGACCCCCTGTACGGCTGATGAATACAATACACATGCCATCTTCCTCCCTCCTCCTGGAAGTTAGATGGAAGGGCTTTTCCCTCGAGGTGGACTGTGTAAATAATCTTAATGTGGCGACGGCTGGTCGCAAGCCCTCCGTTTCGTTGTGTTGACTAAGCGTAGATTTTATTTTAATGATTTAATTATTTTTCATAAGACTTTCGGTTTGATCTCACTCTTGCGCACTCATTTGTTGAGTGCAGTCTGAAGGTGAAGCGCTTTGAGATACTGTGGTTGAGATCAAAAGTCTGCTGCCCGGGGCGTGAGGTGTGGTTCTCTAGCCTCCAGCTGAGAACAGATGATCACATGTTGTGCAGGTGTGCTGACAAACACACAAAAGCACAAAAACCAGTGGATCTTTGAAGACTGCTAGGTCTTTATTGCAAAAATGCTCGCATTATGGAATCAAAGCAAGGCTGGGCTAGTTTTTCTCAGATTTAAGTAGCACAAAGACTTTAATTTTGGGTGATTTTAATTTTTGACTTTTAAATAAAGCTAAAACCATGTTAACCAATCAAATTTTTGTCAAAAAATTAGCCTTTTTACTATTGTAAATTTACACAAAAAAATCTGACCTAATTCTAAGTTTGAAAATAATGATAATGATAATAAATCGTTACAATTTTAAATTTAACACAAAACACCTGATTGAATCTTTGAGAATTAAAGTTAGATATGTTTTTATTTTATTGAATTTATTTCCTATGGAAGCCTGTTTACACCACTGAATTAAAAAAAAAGGTAATTGCAAAATTTTCTCACAATTCTGACTTTATTACAATTGTGAGACATAAACTCGTAATTGTGGATAATAAAGTCAGAATTGTGAGAGATAAACTGGGAATTCTGACTTTTTTTCTCAGAATTGCATTATATAAACTCGCAATTGCGAGTTATAAAGTTCAGTTAACTCGAGATAAAAAGTCAGAATTGCGAGATGGGACCTCGCAATTGCGAGGAAAAAAAGTCTGATTTTTTAAATTATTATTCAGTGGCGGAAACGGGCTTCCATAATTTTCTACTGTTTTAAATTGAATAATAAAAAAAACTGGGAAAACTAGGTTGCTGTTGGAAGAGGTGTTAGTGAGGCCATATGGTCTGTGTGGGTCCTAACACCGCAGTATAGTGATGGGGACACTATACTGTAAAGAGCACCGTCCTTCGGATGAGACGTTAAACCGAGGTCCTGACTCTCTGTGGTCATTAAAAATCCCTGGATGTCCTTCGAAAAAGAGTAGGGGTATAACCCCGGCATCCTGGCCAAATTTGCCCATTGGCCTCTGATCATCATGGCTTCCTAATCATCCCCATATATAATGATTGGCACTCTGTCTCCTCCCCACCAATAAGCTGGTGTGTGGTGGGTGTTCTGGCGCAATATGGCTGCCGTCGCATCGTCCAGGTGGATTCTGCACACTGGTGGTGGTTGGGGAGATTCCCCCGTTTTCATGTAAAGTGCTTTGAGTACCCAGAAAAGCGCTATATAAATGTAACTAATTATTATTATTATTATAATTATAACCAGTCTGGCATAATATATTATTTGAAAATAATTTTTTTCTTTCTTTCTTTTTACTGTTTTAAGTTAAACACAAGCACAAAATAATGTGAATTAATCCAATGTTTGAGAGTTTTATATATGTATGTGCGTGTGTGTATATATACATATAGATATAGATATATATATGCATCAAAAATGAGTGGACAATGACCTAATCAATTCTTTCCTTATTCCCTTTCAGTTTCCTGTGGGCTCCTCCGGGTCAGCGACCGTTTCTACCTCATCCTCCACATCCTCAGTCCGGCAGACCCGGCAGCGCATTACCCGGGTCAACCTCAGGGACTTGATCTTCTGCTTGGAGCAGGAGCGAACCACAGCCAGGTCCATGCTGCTCTACAAGGCCCTTCTGAAGTAGCACTGATCCAGTGAGATGGATGAGATCATCCACGCTAATGGTACTCCACCTGCTTGACTCTCAGTAATATGTTCAAGTCTTCCTCTCCTTCTCTGCATTCATCTCCGGTCTGTGCCTTCAGACTCACCTATAGCATGTACTCTTTGTGTCATAACGAGCACGTTGCTGTAAATCTTCCAAACGTAGGCATTCTGGAGATGAGAAGGTTCTGGAAAAACCGGCGGCGGCTGTGGACACCATGTGATTTCTTTTTTTCCCCCTTTTGGGTCACCCTTTTATGGTTTTATGTCCCCTTTGTTTTGGATTAATGAGCCATCGTTTTGAGCAATGTTTATCTTTTTATTCATTAACTTGAACTCGGACTGGTTTTACGTTTCAGGATAGAGATTGAGGTTTGTTTTATATAAATAGCAGCTGGACTTGTTTTTAACCGAAAGCCTCATTTGCAATAGAGACACTGGAAATGTGAATGCAAAGTTCCTGGTTTTAGAGGTCTAACGAGTCTGGAGTATTTTAGTAACTTATAAGTAGCGCATCTATAAGTCTCTGAGGATCCGTGTGGATGTTTTGGGGTTCTTTTGTTACTGATTTATGCAAAATGAAGAAACTCTGTGTTGTAAAACACTGACTGTCTTTCATCCTATTGGATGGTCTTTTGAAATTCAGTGACAGTTTTGTCTCGCACACTCAGTGTGGGGTTATAGGTGTGTACGGTTTCACTAGTGTCTGAATTAAGTATACTGTGAAATGGTGCCTTACGTGGCCCTCCTGGGGCACCATTGTTTTTAATCAAATCCACGGCATGGAATTATCTAATATGCTAATACTAATATGCATCGCTTCACCAACAATTCTAGAGCAGGATCTCTCGTAACTTATTTGTGGAGAAATGGCAGGTTGTTCATATTGTTCATTTGACTATTTTTTTTAAATACGTTCAAAATGAGGTGGCTTTGACAGACTGCAGTAATGATTTTAAAATACTAATGTCGCATTTTGGATCATGTACTTCTGTGATTGAAATCAAGTTCATTATAAATTTGGTATCTGTCATTGGGCATTATTTTATGTCAAGTACTGAATATTTGTATATTGCCCTTTATGACATGCAGTAGAAGAAATGACGTGTTCAACGTTGACATTTTGGAGCTGTACAGATGTATGTTGGGAGACAGTCAGCGTTCATGTCGTGTGCAATGTTTCCTTTGAGATCTGAGGCAAAATCTTTTTCCATCTCTCAGATTGGTTTTAATTCGTATTGTTTGTGCTGGAGTTTAGACAAACAGTATTGATGATCAAGGGATTGTCTTTTGTCTAAAAAACATATCTATTAGAATTTCTATTTTTGCTAAATTTAACAATTTTTGAATGTTTGGTTGGTTTGGAAAAAAGTGCTCATCTCTATTAAATTTGTACTTTTGTAAAAGAATAAAGTTCCTAATTATAATTCTGCCAAGACTTTCTTTAATGTTGTTTTACATTTAATGTGTCAAACTTGTCAACAACATAACCAGAAAGTAAAGGATCAAATAAATGTGGCCTGATTTCTGGGACATTTTTTTCCTGTTCACAGCTGAGTGAAAACTCAATCAGGTGAGGCTGTATTCTGGTGTTTACCGCCCACATTTCATGATTCAGTCCATTTCTGATTAAAAACGTCAAGTCTTGCCCTACTTTTTTTTGTAGTTGAATATTTTGTTCAGAAAATTAATGCTGTTATTGATCTTATTGGGAACTATTCATCCATGTGTCATTCAAAAATTTGGCATTTTTAATCAAAATGTCAATCATATGTTTAAACGGATAGTTCCCCCCAAAATGAAAATTCTGTCATTAATTACCCACCCTCATGTCATTCCAAACCCACAAGACCTTCGTTTATCTTCGGAACACAAATTAAGATCTTTTTTTATGAAATCCAAGAGCTTTCTGACTCATCAGAAATATCTTAATTTGTGTTCTGAAGATGAACAAAGGTCTTACGGGTTTGGAACGACATAAGGCTGAGTAATTAATGACAGAATATTCACTTTTGGGTGAACGAAATTTTAATCAACAGACTTCTCGCTGCTGATATGTGCCATACTTCTCCAATCATTTAGTCTGCTGAAACTCCGCCCCTTTCTTACAATAGACTCCAATCAACAACTAACTGATAGAACCAAGTCCCCTCAATACTTGTTTTCTCTTCTGAAGATTCACTCAAATGTATATCACAATACTAAAAGATCTTCCATTTCATAGTGAGGTTTTTGACTACCCCCTGACTGTTCATTGTCATTTGTATATCAAGTTTTTCCGACACATTCACATGCATGCTGCCAGTGGTTTAAAATAGGGAAAGAACTCCACCAATTTATTAAAAGTTTGTTTGTCAACACCGATTACAAAAAGAATGTTACAATTCAAATAAACACATGCCTGACATACCACTATGATTCATATCAATAGTAATCCATTACAAAAAAATGTTTTATTTAAATAATATACATTTGGACCATACTGCAATATACATCTTGACACAACATCCATTAGAGCAGTATTTAAATTAAGATTTATGTAACGTCCGACGCAGCTTCTCCGATAATCGTCTTTTTAATGTTCTCGTCCTTGAAATCGAAAACCAAATGGCAGTTGCGCAGCAGCGAGATGATAAGTTGCATTCAGGGGGGCCTGCAAAGCGTCCGTGAGCCATTATGTACAACAAATCAAGAAAATCTGAAAAGAAACGCTGGCCAGTTAAGACAACACTTAGCATAACAACATGTGACATTTCAGTGACCCTTCCGTTTGAAATTGCGAGGCAAAGAACTCCTATTAAATGTGCCTTTTTACAACATATTATGCAATTCAGTCTGTTTACCAGCCACCAAGTTAACCTTTCAAATTTATTCTCCCTCAGTCTCTCTCTGAGTGGCTCTGTTTTGCTAAGGGAGAGTGAGTGAAAGGGATTGTGGGAAAGTGACCTTAACTCCTGGAGAGAAGTCTGACCCGTAGCCCCTCCGTCTCCAGGCCTTGAGGGGCACAGTAATTCCCCTCTTCTCAAACGGTCCGAGTATCGCCCCCTGAAAGTGCTGCATTCATTAACAATCTGACTAATCTCATTTTTTCAAAAGGTGCCTTCATTAAACAAGATGTTGTTTTGGACACTGTATCTACAAAAAATCTTTACTTTTTAACCGTTTACTCAGAGCAATTATGTATAATGAACTAGCGACTAGTTCAGGGCTAGTTTTGAAGAAAACGGGCACCCAAGTAAAAAAAGTAGAGGATTTAGCGATGCCATCAGAAAAGCTCTCCCACATGAAGTCCAGGTTTCCCTTTAGACATGCTCAAACAAAAAGCCTCTGTGCCCAGCGCTTAATGCATTACCAGACCGTCTGCTTTAGCCGCCACGTAGCCTCAAGTCAAAGCGTCTATGCGGCCGAATCCAGAACGCACTTACAACCAAATGACTTCTGAGAACTGCTCTCGTATCCTTCATGTAGTGAGACAACAGCAATAAACCTGTAGGTCATAAAAGAACTGATTTACATAGATGAGACTGGAAAATGAGAACATTAGATATCTAGATTAAAAATGGATCAGAGGACAGACTTTGTATTTTGTGGTTAATTTCGCCTGGGAGCTTGGAGATCAGACTGCTGCATCATTTGAAAGTGTTCTAGCCAGAAGGTGTGCTCGCCATGAACGCAACTTCCTTGTAGAGTTCCTCTTTTCACTCTTTTATGCACATACAATGGCAAACTTATATGGATATGTACTGTGGAAATATAGATCTATGAATGTTTTTTTTCATGACTCGAGCCAAAGAAGCGGCTAAAAAGTTCAACTGGAGGTCAGCAGATGAAAAGCCATCCTGTGGCTCGCTTGGGTTTGTAAAGCATTTTTTGGAGCAGATTTGGGGTCGTTGATGAAATACATTTACTAAGATTTCAGTCCAAGTCCAAAGAGTTGAAGCAAACTCTCCTTGCAAATTAAGTCTTCTATTTGTCCGCTGGCATTTGTTTTTCTTTCAAAAGCAGACTCCGGTGTTCATGGTTGGCACAAGAGCTGGCTAGTCCAGAGGCTCCTGTTTTATCCTGATGGGCGTGTGGCTGGTCTGACACCGTCTGTCTTCCCGACTCAGGATGTATTCACTGAACTGGGAGGAGTCCACACCCCCGCCGCACGAGGCCACCATGCTGAAGCCTTTTTGGAACAGTCTCTCCAGAACCTAGGAGAAACCAGGGACATTATTAGTATATTGTTATAATATGAGAAACTCTGTACTTCATATAGTTGAATTTATAGACCACTAGGAGACTACAGAGCCATTTTTGAGTATTTTGAGAAGTTTTCCACACAATATGAGAACCTCTGTATCAGTACTACACCTAAATGCGACAAGACACCACCATACCGAACCCTACAGGACCAAGGAAAAACCAGGGACAGTGAGTTTTGAAAATGTATGCTCTTCTATAAACAAATCATTGATGCAATGCTGAACCCTTTTAGAAAAGGTCCCTTCAGGATCCAAACTAAACCAGTGGTATTTTGTAGGATTTTGAGATGACGTTTTCCCATAAAATAAATGAATGGTATCATCACTTCACATAAATGTATCAAGATGGCTGAAACCATTTGCAATCCGTCTCTACAGGACCTAGATTTGAACCAGTGTTTTTTTTGTACTTTGAGATTATGCTTTCCATAAAATAAACTCCTGTGCTCCTCTCGTATCAGCGCTTCACATAATTGTATCAAGACGCAACCTTCTGCAACAGTCTCTCTAGGACCTAAGAGAAACCAAGGGAATTTTTCTCAGTTTTTTCAGCTCCATTGAATATGGGAAATTTGCCACTCTATAAGAGCTTCATAGTTGCATCAAGACAAATTCCATTTGGAACCAGTGTTTTTTTTGTACTTTGAGATTATGCTTTCCATAAAATAAACTCCTGTGCTCCTCGTATCAGCGCTTCACATAATTGTATCAAGACGCAACCTTCTGCAACAGTCTCTCTAGGACCTAAGAGAAACCAAGGGAATTTTTCTCAGTTTTTTCAGCTCCATTGAATATGGGAAATTTGCCACTCTATAAGAGCTTCATAGTTGCATCAAGACAAATTCCATTTTGAAACTTTCTGGAACTGTTGCTCCAGGACTCGGGGGAAAAACCAGGGGCATTTTTATTATTTAGAGAAGTTTTTTGTTAAATCTGAGAAACTTTAGAGTTTTGGAGTAAATAATTTATGCTACTCTTTGCATAATTGCATCAAGATAGCAACCCATTCTGGAACTGTCTCTCCAGGACCTAAGAGAAACCAGTGGAGTTTTTTAGTGTTTTGAGATGTTTTCCATAAATTTAACAAAGTATTCTCCTATTCATGCAAAGGTATCTGCACTTCGCATAAATGTATCAAGACGGCACCAGACCGAACCCATCTGCAACAGTCTCTACAGGACCTAGAAGAAACCAGGGAGAATTATCAATCTTCTGAGATGAAGTTTTTCAAAGCAAACTCTATTTATGCCTCTCTATCAGTGCTTCATATAGTTGCATCAAGACAAATGATATGTTGAAACTTTCCGGAGCTTCTCTGTTAGTATCTTGAGAAGTTCTTTGTTCAATTTGAGAAACTCAGTATGAGTTTTTGGAGTAAACAATTTATGCTTCACATAATTGCATCAAGATGGCAACCCTTTCTGGCACCATTTCTCCAGGACCTAATAGAAACCAGTGGAGTTTTATTCAGAGATTTTAGTTTCCATAAAATAAACTCCCATTCATGCTACTCCATCAGCACTTCAGATAACTGCATTTAGACGACTCCTGCAACAGTCTCTATAGGACCTAGCAAAAATTTCACGTTCAAGTTCTCCGTTGGATATGAGAAACTCGGTATGAGTTTTTTGGAAGTAAACTCCTATTTATGCCACTCTATCAGCACTTCACATAGTTGCATCAAGACGCATTTAAAATGTGCAATCTCAGTAACAGTGCTATCAACAACTTCACGCTTGCATTACCCTCAGACGTTTCTCACTCCAGACCATCCACCCAGGATGAGAAGGAGCGAGACATCCCCTGGGCTGTTTACAGGGGTTTGATGCGGAGTCAAATGAGAATAGGCTCCCCCACTGACAGCCCACACTGAAGCCGCCCGGCTCTTTCATTACAAACCCAATGCACACAATCTCGTCTACTGTCAGAGATCCCTCACCGTGAGTAGTCTCTGGGCGGCCGCTGTCGCTGTCATTCCCGCCGCCGCAAAAAGCCAACGAAATGTTTTATCTGTTGGAGTGCTTGTAGATTTTTTTTAAATTCAATACATGCAGCCTTGAGTATTCACTTACTCCTGCACTTCTTTCAAGTGTGCTTCACATGAAAATGAAAGTTCTGGCTCGGGGCTACAGAGCCAGATAAAAGTCCCTCCGCAAAAAAAAAAAAAAGAAGACTAAGAAGAAGAAATCAGTTGAACTGCACAGGGCCTGAGAAAAAATGTCCACCCTTATCCTCACTTTGGAAGTTGAGGCTGCGGAGAAACTTGTAGAGGAAATGAACGCTTCTTACGACTTACGCACAGATAAGGTATGAAAGACATAAGAAGATGATTCAAGGGCCTACCATGCACAAAGAAAGATTGCGTTTTGAAGCATCTTTTCAAGAACATATATCAACATTAAAGCTCGTGTAAGGTTTCGGTTGCATCAGTGTTACAGAAGCGAGTTTTAAAGGGGTCATATGATGCTGCTAAAAAGAACATTATTTTGTGTATTTGGTGTAATGAAATGTTTATGCGGTTTAAAGTT
>NW_015505699.1:60243-109764 GCF_001515645.1 Sinocyclocheilus grahami
GCAACCACATGTGACGGACCCCGGGCTGGACTCCGCTTTGTCCACGGTGAAAGTTGATGTATTCCCTCAGCGACCAGCACAGATCAGCTCTAGGCATGACGAAGCAGATATCGTCCTCTTTTGGAAGACCAAACATAGTAGTTTCGCTTTCACAACGAAGCACACAGCGTCTTCACGACATGGCTGCAACATCAAAAATACTACAGTGAGAATAAAAGTTACCCCTTCATTCTTTGCGTGAACATTTGGGCGGCGTTATGCAAATCTTCCCACATAGCGACGTAGATATGTGGGGGCGTGTTAGAACGAGCCGTTTTAGGTAGGTGTGGCTGACTTTGAACTTTTATAAAGAATATCTCTTTGGATTTGAGACTTTAGTCTTTGCAACTTTACAGATCATCTTTATGCACCAAGACCTTGTAACACTCCAAAGAGAAAGGAAAAATTTAAATCGCATCATATGACCCCTTTAATACACAAATCGTTTGACTTTGAAGTTCCTTATTTTTGTGCAATTTCCAAACTTTTTCCAGTGGATTTCGACAATTTGTCTTCAAGGGATAGTCCACCGAAAAATGAAATCTGTATCATGATTTACTCACCCTCATGAAGAAAATATGATTTTGAAAAATGCCTCCGTGTTTGCTGATCATTTAATGAGTTCAGTGTCCATTGACTTTCATTGTATGATCAAAGACAGTATCATCTTCTTTTTGTATTCCACATTAGGGCTGGGTATTGATTCAGATGTTTCGATTAGATTTCGATTTGCAAGCTCTCGATTCGATACAATTCTCGATTTTTTTAATTACGTTCAGTGAATATAGTTTTAATACAAAATGCTATTGATATTTCTAAAAAATTTACAGTAAACATCAGTTTACAAATGGTGAAATAATAAAAAGAAATTAAGAACCACATGCCTGTATTTTAAATCTATTATTTTTTTATTCCTTTTTTAAACAATAATAGGGCCCTATAAAATGTTCTTAATTTTTCTGGTAATCAGATGAAGGCATAAAACATTAATTTAATTTATTCTAATCAAATGAAAATTAAACCCTTTTATTTTTTGGCAAACAAAGTGCTGCACAACAGAGGTTTACTGTTAAAATTAAAAAGAAAACAGATGTGATTATTCCTTTAAAAATACATATTCATATTTATTAGCAGTAGTAGCATTGATTCTTAAGACTGCTAAGTAGTAATATATTCTGACAGTTTCTTAACGTTAAACTAAACTTTTATTTTGACGGATTGCCGTGAAGAACTTCCAGCTGCTGTGTATGTGATACGACGGTAGATTTCTCAAATGAAACGGTAAAATGCTAATAAGTGACTCTCAGAGCAGCTGGAGATGACATTCGTGTTAATATCATCATATAGTGAGACGGCAGAAGCTGAAAACACCGCGAGCGTCATCCGCGCTTTAGTATGTGTACAAAACAGTGCGCCGCGCCATCCGCCATTCATTCATTGCGTTGTAACATCGCACAAGGTAAATAAGGGTGAAATCTAACGTTAGTGGAGAAGACTAATGATAAGATTCACGTTAATCAGATCTTATTTTAAATGTGTGCTGAAATAAATACTGGAAAAGATCGATTCGCGGCTTTTGAGAATCGATATCGAATCGACGTCATTTAAAAAAACAATTAATTGAAAAATCAATTTTATTTTTTTTGCCCAGCCCTACACATAGTAAAATCTGGATGAAATATACCTTTAATTTGTATTTAATCCATTCATTTAATAAACTACAACCATAACTAGAGCTCTTACTAAATATGCAATGAACATATATAGAGTGTCTCAAGTATTCAGGCATCGATATCTGAAGGCTTATGATTTTGACATTACACTCACTGCGCTGATGGTTGCATCACTTACTAACTTTCTTACAGTAAACGGCTACAATTTCTTGGCAACAAACTGGCTCTCTCGGTCTTTTTCCATATCTCTCGTCTTCTGTCATTCCTCTCTGATCTATCTTCTCATATTTCATAGGTGGGTTTTCGTGAACACCCGAGATGTGACAAAGACGCACTTAACCAAAAAAAAAATCCACCGCATGATTCAGCCAGTTAAGTCTGCAAAAAAATAAGTGTTATCAGACACACTAATTAGTTATACAGTAAGTCAATTAGGCGTGTGTAAAAAAAGTAGCGTAAACCAGTTTAGGTTGTTCAAAGAAACCAAAGTACAGTATTAAAAATGTAGCATGTGTGTTTAAAACGCTTTAGGCGCAGAAATGTTGGAGCACTTTTTCAAATGGAGAGATTTGTCTTAAGGACGAGTTAAAAATAAATGATGCATATAATTTCCCTCTCTTCTCCTCTCGGGTTCATGACTACATATTCCCCACATTAGCATCGCCTCCAGGATTCAAGGTTCCGGACATTCTAAAACGTATGTATGTGGATGTGTCTGTGTCTGTGTGTACGCCGGGATGTGTGTCTGTTTTAGCACCTTTCAAACAGCCAAATCGTGGCGTATGTGAGAAGGTGACATGGGGCATAACTGCACCTCTGCAGCTGTGGAGCCACACCTGCCTACTACATCTTGCACCTTCACACATCTCTTCTGGTTGGCAGGCAGCAGGCAAGCTGCCTCTGAGACACATCAGCACAGCACGCTCAATAACCCAGCAAGCAACCAAAGTACAAAAACTTTCAAGTTCAGCAAATGCTTTATAATAGGCCCATTAATATGGCAAAAGAAGTGATTGACAGTATTATTTAATTTCCAAATATGTCATTTGATTATTTAAATGTAATTGTTCATTTTATTTTTTGGACAATTTTTGGGGATTGTCATGTTGCACTCCAGGTTCAAACCAGCATTTCCAACTTGTGCGTTGTAGTGAAAAAATATTTTCAGTTATTTTTTTTTTATTGTTACATTAATCACATTTTTTGTATAAGAATACATTGCCGTTTAAAAGTTGGGTCATTACGTTTTTTTGGTTATTTGAAAGAACTCATATTTAGCAAGGATACATTACCTTCATCATGAGTGGCCGTAAAGACATTGTTACAAAATATGATAAGAAATGTTTTTTGAGCAACAATTCAGCATATTAGAATGATTTCTGAAGCATCATGTGACACTGAAGACTGGAGTAATTAGGCTTTGCCATCACAGGAGTAAACTGCATTTATAAACATTAAAATATCAAACAGTTACTTTAAATAGTATTAATATTTCACAATATATTACAAATAAATGCATTGCAGCCTTGGTGAGCACAGCATATTAGAATGATTTCTGAAGCATCATGTGACACTGAAGACTGGAGTAATTAGGCTTTGCCATCACAGGAGTAAATTACATTTTAGAATATAATCAACTAGAAAACAGTTATTTTAAATTGTAATAATATTTGACTGTGTTTTAGAGTATTTTTGATCAAATAAATGCAGCCATGGTGAGACTTCTTTCAAAAACATTTTTAAAAATCTTACTGACCCTAGGGCTGCACGATTATGACAAAAATCATAATTGCCGATTATTCCTTTGACATTGTAATTGCGATTATTAATTTGCGATTAAATGAATGATGTTTACACCTTTGTTTGAAGCAACTGCATGGCATATTTTTATATGAAAATAAACAAGCTGAAAACACTAACTGAAAAACTTTTATTGCTTTTCTATAGTATTAAGCCTCAAATGTCAACTATACATCAGATTGGGTTCTCTTTAAATAAAAAGGTAAAAACATGCATGGTATTATAATGTTATACTAAAAATAAAATTAAAACAATGGAAAAACCCTTAAGATAACATGTCGAAAGAAAAAAAAAAGCATCTTAAGCACGCAGAATAACATGTGAACTTTGAACGATTAATTGCTGCTTTGAACGATTACGTAATTGTGGCATCCGTAATTTTAATTGCGATTAGAAATTCGATTCATTGTGCAGCCCTAACTGACCCCCAACTTTTGAACTCAGTGATGACCATCAAATACTGTTTTAGTATTACTCAATGATAATGCTGTACCTGCACAGAGTTGAGCCTGCAGTAGCCATTCAGTGGAAAGCGAATAACGTGGGTTGGATCCTGGTTCCAGCCGGCGTTGACTGAATTGCACATGACGTCCCCTGTCTCTGGGAAAATTTCCTCTATGAGGGCCTTGTCCCCACTGATGGCAATCCTCTCGCCCAGGTCAGGGGTCACCCGCACCACCAGGCACTCGCAGGGCTGAGCCGCCCGCCGCTGCTCCCGGTCCTGTTTCCAGCGCTCCAGCTCTTTCACCATGGGCGTCAGCTGGTAATACCGAGCTTCCTCATACAGCAGCTGGAACTCCTGCAGGAACAACACATGGAAGTGAATGTATGCACGGAAAGAAACAAACAAACAAATAGGGATGCACGATATATCGGCCACCATATCGGTATCGGCCCATATCGGCTCATTTTTTCTGTTATCGGTATCGGCCTGATAAGAAAATTTGGCCGATATCTTAAAGCCGATAAATAATGCATTATTTCCTTCAGAGACACTTCAGATGCGCGCTGTTCGTTTGCAGCCTTTTGTGCAATTGTACATTGTAATATTGTGTTTATTTGATGTATATCTGATTTATCTCATATAGAATGCGTTTGGTTAAGTTAAAAGAGCTTCAGTTTACCGGTGATCGTCTTTAGCTCAGCGCACGCAGCTCAAACAGCAGTGCACAACATTAATAACTATGATTGGGAATGTCGTGTATATAACATTCTAATGAGAACATTATTATAATAAAACGTTGTGAATTCTTTGGGTTTAGTTGCCGTGTTTCAGCGCGTTGTTATGGGAAGAGCGCATCCACAACAGGATCACACATTCTGACTATAGCATGCAATAACTGCGTCATTTGTCATTTCATATATAAGTTGTAATATTATGTTTATGTTGTATTAATATTAATCTCAGGATGCATTTCCTTGAGTTAAATAAGCTGCCAGCAAAACGCTTCAGTTTACCGTGTTCATTCAGCTCTTCAGCTTCAGCTTGAGCTGCAGCTCAATGGCTGCTATTTAAAACAGTGGTATTAATTTGTTACTTTTTCAAAATCATTGATATATTATTAATAACAACAACCACTTGTATTTTTCTCTTATTATTTTCATCAACAATATGGTTTAGTAATTAAAATCATTTAATTATTGTCCGTGCAGAGGCTATTCCGTTTTATTGATCTGTGGCGCATTCATTTTGATTCTTTACATGTGTAATGATGTCCAGTGACTTGTTTGCATTATTTATGCATAATTTTATTTATTTGTAAGGCTTTTTTATGACTAAATTTGGTAATGGGAGAGTAAAAATATTTTTAAAACGTACACCGTTCAAACTAGGCTGCTTATGTTGAAGTGTTTGGGATGTGGCTTTTAATGATGAGACCTTTTTTGTAATCAGGCTCTCAAAAAGTATATAACAATTTGGATATAGATTTATCGGCCAACATATCGGTTATCGGCTTTCAAAAATAAAGAATAATCGGTTATCGGTATTGGCCAAAATTTTCATATCGGTGCATCCCTACAAACAAATAATCCATCCAGCAAATGATTGAAGGAGCGGACAAAAAAAAAAAAGTACAAACACATGAATGAGCTAACAATACAACAACTCGCTGAGCAAATGAACAAACAAATGGATGAACAAATAAGAAAACACAAATGTACAAAGTAATG
The DNA here is from genome assembly GCF_001515645.1 of Sinocyclocheilus grahami. Classification (NCBI taxonomy): domain Eukaryota; kingdom Metazoa; phylum Chordata; class Actinopteri; order Cypriniformes; family Cyprinidae; genus Sinocyclocheilus; species Sinocyclocheilus grahami. The sequence continues at coordinate 65,928 of NW_015505699.1, forward strand.
ACTGAACAAACGGAAAATTTACCAGCTATTGAGTGAATGAATGAAAAAGCAGACCAAAAATGCTCAAACAAACAAACAAATGACTGAAAAACAACCCACTGAGCAAATGTCCCAAGGACATAAACAAACCACCAAGTTAGCAAACAAATGAGCAAACACCACCAAGTGAGAGAACAAATGAGCAAGCAAACAAACCACCAAGATAGTGAACGAATGAACAAACAAACCACTAAGTGAGTGAATGGATGAGCAAACGAACAAACCACAAAGTGAGAGAACGAATGAGCAAACAAACCATCCACAAAGTGAACAAATGAGCAAACAAACCACCAAGTGAGCGAACAAGTGAGCAAAAACCACCAAGTGAGTGAACGAATGAGCAAGCAAACAAACCATCAAGTGAGCAAACGAATGGCCTTACAAATAAAGAAACAAATGCACAAACATCCCATTAACCAAAGGAATGACCGAGCGAGCAAACCACCAAGAGAAAGAATAGAAACAAACAAATAATTGACTAGTTATTTTCCATCACTATAAAGATATTTTTAGATTTAAATTCTCCACTAGGAAAGACATGATGGACTTATAATATCAGAAAATTACAGAAGAAATTCAATACCACATGATGACTGAATATTGCATGTTTCAAAGCACATGTTGTTTAGCATTGAGCATGAACCCAGACCAACACATGGAGCAATTGTGCCCATCTGACCCGTCTTTAGCCAGGACAGGGCGAGGGGTGGGGTGGGGGGGGTTAAGAGCCCCCCGGCTCTCCCCTCACTCACAGACTCTCTGGTCGGACAGCACAGATTGCTGCCTCTGCCTGAGGCGTCCTTTACCCTCCAGCACATTTACCCCACTTACACTAGCCTTTCATTCACTAAGCCAGATGGCAACATGCCTCAGTCCTGCCATTACAAACACTGCAAAAATGAAAATATTTCCATTTTTCCATGTAAACATGGTGGTATAGGCATATATCGAGGAAAATTAATGATAAACCAAAGTTAGTGGTGTTACCACTTGTGTAATACTGCATGAACAGATTTTATTTAGCAATTCAAGCTTTTCTTATCTTCACAAGAAAATAATCTAAGTATGAAACCCTCATGTTCTGTTGATACTTGCTCTGTTTTTACATTTTAAAATAATAATTCAAATTATAGGCTATATATAGGGTTAATTCGGGTTAACCTGAACATTTTTCCCAGTCATATCAATGCCAAAAAATGTCCCACTTTACATGAATTCAATCTAACTATATTATTAAATAAAGTGAAACTAAAACCATAAAAAAACATTTCTGTTACTTGAAACAAAATAAGTGTTAAATGAAACAAAATAAAATATAAACAATTACAGTTAGTTGCCAAGGTAATGTTTCTCATTTTTGTTTAGTTTATCTTGAGGTACTAAAATAACTAAAACTAAAAATGAATAAAAACATATTTTTAAAAAAACTATTAAATATGACAAAACACACAAAAAAAATAATAATATATAATACATTATTTAAAAAAACTTTAGGGTGGGGATAATAATGATGAGATTATATATACAAATAATACATAAACTCTTTTAATTAGTTCCTTTGACCTATTTAAAGCTCAATAAAATGAAAGCTTCTTATATAATATTAATATTTGTATATGGTTTGATATTATTAAAGCAAACATTTTCAAGGGGGGGAAAAATTCTGAAAATCTTTCAAATTGCGTGAAATATACCTGGGGTCTTGAGACCCCAAACAGTGAGGTACATTTTTTCATGCAGGATGTTTGATGAATGTTATCAAGTTCAAATTTTGCCAGTTCTCATTGGATTAGGAAAAGTCATGAAGCGTTAACCTGATACTTCAATGTTAATGTTTTCCGAGATATTAAAAGGGCCTTGGGGTCTCTCAGACCCCAAACACGAGGCCTGAAAGCCATTTCTGCTCAAAACTCTGACAGCATTCTTGGGTTCTGCGCCTGGAGGCCGTGAGAGAGCGCTGTGATCTCGACCCTGCTGGCTCTTCATCCCCACCCTGTAAGACTACTCATTCCACTGCAGGCTACGCCACGGAGAACAATAGCACCGACCATCTCAGACACAACGCTCTTTTACAATTACCACAAGAAAAGGAGTTGTTTTCTTACCCACACCCCTCCCTCATCCTCTCTTCTTTCTCTCCCTCTTTATTCCCTATGTTCCTTGCTTTAGCCCATACTGGTGCTGACAACATGGATACAGAGACTTTAGGCCTTCGGGCTCTTGCTAATTCAAAGAAAAACAAGCTGCGCTTCTTTCCCAGGTCTGCAGCGAAGGCTGGGTATGTTTTAACAGGGCTCCTTCTGTGACTCACTTTTGGAGAAAGAGAATGTAAAAGCAAAGGCCCACAGAAGAGCGAATTTAGTCTTTAGGCCATATCCATATGGACAAATGAAGCTGGATGCGCTGCACGGTTTTCAAGTGCAAACTCTTTTAGAAGAACAAAATGTTGTCAATTAAGCCAATAAGCGGAGTCTAATGAATTCACAGACGTAACAGACATCTGGGAGGAGACCAAACGTATCCCATCACCTCTCACAGGAGGGGCTGCTCCATCTGACAACAGGCATCATTTGCTTATGTACAGCTTCATCTGAAACGATTCAGTGGTTCTTTAGGTTCTGGATGAAAAAGAAAGGTCTATAGGCCTTAAACCCAACCGTGGCTGAACAGCGACCATATAGTAGTCGAGTTTTCCCGCTCTCGCAGGTCAAGGCATGGTGAGTTTTGAAAGGCGAAAAGTGTGAAATGTTAAGTATAATGGGATGTAATGATGTGCCTCTGTGCAGTTACATATTTTATGTTCTGTTATCAAACGGTCTCGCGCAGTGGAGGAAAGCTAGCCACGAGCCTGAGGCGCAAATGACTAGTCTCACTCTAATTAATCCCATTGACACAAATACCTTTACCCATCTGATTTTTGACTGAGACGGGCATAATACTTCACCAATTGATCTGCCGGCATTGAAGAAAAGACTCATAGCTATGTGTGCTTGAAGTCAGAAATTGCATTTCACACTATTTTGAATCCAACTTTAAACTTCACCTTAGACTTTAGGGTTCTTTCTTATTCTGTTTTTTATTTTATTATTTATTATTTTATTTCATTTTGCTATAAATGCTTGTGAATTTAAACGTTAGACTTAAGGGTTTATTTTATTTATTTATTTATTTATTTTTTACTGTAAATGTGCTTGGCATTCTCATGCCAAGTTAGAACGTTTTTTAAAACAGAATTTGAATTTCACACTATTTTGAGTCAAACTTTAAAGTTCACCTTAGACTTTAGGGTTCTTTTTATTCAGTTTTTTATTAAATTTTTTATCTTATTTTGCTATAAATGTTCGCGAATGTAAACCTTAGAATTTAGTTTTTATTTTTATGTTACTTTATTTTGTTTTGCTATAAATATGCTTGGCATTCGCAGGCCAAGTTGGAAAGTTTTCTACCGATATGCAAAGAAATGACCAAGACCAAGAGACCAAGAAAGTATATTTGAAATCAGAAATTGTACTTCGCACTATTTTGAGTCTGAATTTCCTTAGACTTTTTTCTATTCTATTTTTATTTAATTTTGCGATAACTTTATATTGCTATTTATTTTATTTAGCTATAAATGTACTTCGCCAATGTGGAAAGTTTTTTATCAATATGCCAAGATGTCTCACTTCCTGCCTGCCATCTTTGCCAGCAAAAAAGGTTAAGGAAAAATGTCATACAACAAAAATCCAATTGGTTAGGTTTGCGAAGCTTCATCTCAAGATGATCTGAGGCAGTTTTAGTGAAGACTGCAGAAACTTTGCATACAATGTCCCAAAAAATGAATACATAAATCTATTCAAAATGGTGGAAAGGCACATGACAAACCTTGGAAATTGATAACCGTAGTATTCAACAAGCATCCAGGAATATCTGAGACATAAAGCTTAAGATAATTCCAAACACATGAAAATCGAATAAAACTGCCGTGCAGTTCTGTCTGGGTCCTTTCAGCGTGTTTCAGCTCAAGGCTATCGACGTGATGCTAAAAGAGGAACTAAATCAAAGTTTTGACCTGCTGAAGAGACACTGGGTGTGTGAACGTTACCTTGAAGTCGTCAGGAAGAAGCAGTTTGCTGGTTCTCAGGTAGCTCAGGATATAGCGGAATATCTCTCCATCTCTGTCGATAAAATAATGCTGCTTCAGACTGTCCAAAACAATCGGTTCTGTGCCGTTGAACAGGCGACTGATTCTGGAGGGAAAAAATGTAAATCAATGATTTTCAATTTAAAGAAGTATTTTGTTTTAAAGTTTTATGCAAGCACTACACTACATTAAGAATGGTTTTGCTCTTATCATGTAATAATATAAAAGATATTCCCTAAAAAACTGTTTTCACTTCACATTTGGAATAAGTTGAACGGCAAATGTACAAGTTGATTATTTAACCTGATTTAACTGCTGGAATGGGGTCAAGCGTATGGAATTATGTCGTACACTATTTCTGTTCTTCGGATGAATTGATTTTATCTTTGCAAAATGTTCTTATTTCATTCTCTCATCCTATTTCATTCTTCCGTTCTTTCTTTCTCTCCCTCATTCTGGAAACCGATGCAAAACACTTAATAAGAAAACCAATTCCCCCTTTTGTGCCTCGGGTGGTCCTTTTCTCATATGGTCTTGCCGTTCCCCCAGTTAGAATTTCACCATATAGCTCTTATCATGTAATAATATAAAAGATATTCCCTAAAAAACTGTTTTCACTTCACATTTTACATTTGGAATAAGTTGAACGGCAAATGTACAAGTTGATTATTTAACCTGATTTAACTGCTGGAATGGGGTCAAGCGTATGGAATTATGTCGTACACTATTTCTGTTCTTCGGATGAATTGATTTTATCTTTGCAAAATGTTCTTATTTCATTCTCTCATCCTATTTCATTCTTCCGTTCTTTCTTTCTCTCCCTCATTCTGGAAACCGATGCAAAACACTTAATAAGAAAACCAATTCCCCCTTTTGTGCCTCGGGTGGTCCTTTTCTCATATGGTCTTGCCGTTCCCCCAGTTAGAATTTCACCATATAGCTTTAGGCAATCTTAGTTTTTCATCTCAGTCTCTCTTTTTTTTTTCTCCAAAAAGCAATTAAAATGCTGCCTGCTTTTCTCCCTCCCCCCATTTTCCACTCCTCCCTCCTTCCCATTGCTCTCTCGCTCCATATCCATTAATAAATCAGAGCGAGCCACGCTCTCTGTTAACCTGAACAGATGTGGCAAAGCTCTCACACTCTTTTCCCGTCTTGCACACACACACAAACATCTCTAACAGGTGGTGTCCCTTTACCTCACTTTATCCGCAAACCTCCGTAGATTACGGTTGGGATGGATGCAGCAGGTAGGAATTGCATGACTCTGCAAGTGGCTTTTAAGTCATTTAAAAGTAGAGCATTTTAATCTATCACTCGATCTATAAATAAATGCATTGCTAAATTGAGGAAATTTAGGTTGTTACAAAGGCAAAAATGAAGTTGGACCACAGAACTACAACATAACTTCTCACGACAGCTCAACATGACAATGACACATAGTTTAAGTCGACATCAGTCCCAGTAACCCTCCAAAAATGGTTAGCATCAAATCACAACAGGTCTTACCTGGAGTCTGGGTATTTGGTGAGGGTGGCCAGACTGCTGGTGTACATGTGCCCGCCTACGTCAATGTGGACTGGAGCGTTCGATTTAGTCAGCTGAGCCGGTAGTGGGATTCCCTGAGTGGCCAGAGGAGACACTGGGGATCGGGTCAAAGACAGCCGAGACATGCTCCTTCCCTCCTGCACAAACAGCACAGTATCAAATAAACAGCTCCTGGTTCCCCTCTCCCCTTCAATCTCCGAGATCTAAGGTGCGATTCTGGCCTGCAAGCACGCGGGAGATCACTTCTACATCTTCCCTTAAATTGCGTTTTTACCTTAAGAATTAGCACCACAAGTCTAATTAAGAAAATTTGCCTGCCGTTTTTTTTCCTCCTTTTTTCATAGAACCGGAGGGGAGAAATGGAGTGATGCTTATTAGTGAGCACGAAAGGGAGAGAGGGGGAGAAGGAGAGCAAGAGAGATAGAGGGATGGATCCTAGTACTGTAGGTGTCTACCTCCAGGGAAAGAGAGGGAAAAAGTGTAGACTCCTAATTAAAGATATTGTGAGACGCAAAACACCTCTTCACCAACAGCTTCTCAGTTCTTTAAAAGTTTCTGAGAGCAAATGAATCAACATTTTGAGTTGAAGCCAAAACTGAGGGTAAATAAGACTTGAACTCCCACAAGGTCAAATATAAAAATCTAAATGATGCTGCATCATAACAAAGTTTCAGTTAGTGCAAAAGGTTCTAAATCATGCAACATTAAGATATCTGAAGTCATTGTCCTCTCCTGAGTAATTACAGCCCTACATTAAAACCATACGGACCATGATGCTTGACTGCTACTGTGGCATGAATCGACCTTTGTTTGGAGTAACGAATAATTCTGCCTAAACAGATGGCTAAAGTCCCATTTCCAGAGGCACTATGCCTGGAGCAATGTGTGCCCATGGTGTACATCAGAGACTAGCATAGTCCTGTATAGGATGATGTATCTTGTGTTTAGCCTTAGATTTCAAATTAAATCTCAAAAATGAAATTGGTCAGCTATAGTAGGCTACTATAGTAAAGTTTTAAAATGTTATTTTTTATAAAAGACAAACAACTGAAATATTATGAGGAGTATACACACACACACACAGGATTTCTGGTCTGGGTAGAACTGCCCCACTTTTCACAATATTAAAAAATCAGTCAGTGAATCTACAAAGCCACGGCTAAAAAAACAAATGTTGTGCGTGTTAATTCGTCTGAATTGCATTTGATGAAATTAATCAATGAATCATAGCCTACATTTCTTGTAAAAATAAAACTAAAAATTTGAATCCATAAAACATTTATTTTTTGAATGTGTATTTACCCAATCATTTTGGATTGACATTGATTATCTAATATTCAAATTCACAAAATCAAAGATTCGACTATCTGGTAAAGATATATTTTTGTTACATAAAAATAAGATTTTGGAGCAAAATTTGGTGATTAACTTAATAATTATATATGGAAGATACCATATACACAAACAGAAATTGAATAATAATAAACCTAACATTATATTATTTAAAGTTGAACTTAAGCATTATATTGAGGCCCTAAAAGATGCAAGAAATAAAAAAGCAAAACGGATGTATAGAACTTTTTTTCCCCCCTGTATATATATATATATTTTTCTCTCTCTCTCTTTTATGTTCTCTTTCTGGTGTTTCCTTTGATGCTATTATGAATGTAATAGATAATAGTTGAATACATCGTGATCCTCTGTATATGTATGTTGTTATTGTTCTTGTTATGCAATAAAATAAATAAATAAGAATAAAAAAACATTTCTTGTAAAATCCGAAAAGCAAACATTCAACTATACCAGCATAATCCCCACAACGAACAATTGACTCTTATGAGCCGGTTCTTTTAATGAATCACACAAAAAGAATCAGAACTTAGAATCAGTCTGACAGAATCTGAAATTGTCATCTAAAATGAGCATTTTTATCAAGCTCCTGTGTTTAGGTTTAGTCATTTTACTCTAATGGCATGTCCTTTCCTGTGCAATTAAAGTGAAATAACTGAACATAAATATAGGAGCCTGATAAAAATGTCAAACGGCACTTTAAGAGGCTTTTGCATCTGAACTCTTCATATATAGCCTACACACACTAGGTCGGAAGCAAACGTTAAGAGTGTGAGTGAAAAATGAGATATCATCAAAGTCAGAAATAATAGTTTGTGATGTCAAAAACTGCGCCAGGTCCCCGGAGTGCGTAAAATAGCCCTACTACTCTCTGTACCGCACTTCCTGTACGCAGTAGTGCGCTGACCTCTCATTGTATAGCCTACTCAAATCAGCCCTCCCTGATCTAAACCTGCAAAAGCACGACACACTGAGAACGAACGCAACGATGCACTTGAGAAACATTCGAGAATTGGACAGAATCCACCGTACCGTTTCAAACATTTTAGGATGTCCGACGCAATCTGAGGAGGATTCTAGCAGACTGTCTCTTGTGAAGGTTGCTCGTCCTTTAGAAAGAACTTTCTCGTAATATTTTCTCGGCACTCCAAGAGCTCTTCGTACAGAATCCGGCGACAATTCCCTTCCGAATCCAGCGAAATCTAACGCCGGAGCAAACGCGGCGCTATATAGGTCGCTGTGGCTTTAAAAGCTCGCTTAAAACACAGACCATAGACTGCTATAGACACTTTCCACAAAAGCTACACAGAGGAGTCAGTCGAGGCTGCGTCCTTACCTTGGAAGACATAGCTGTAAATGTATCTTCAGCCCTCTTTAAAACATGAGATCGATCGTGGCGTGTCTTAGCCTCGCGTTTTTGCTTTCTTGCTCCTTTTTTGTTGAAGCGTGAGAGTGCGTTGAAGGCACAGCGTTCCAGCCCGAATAACAGAGGACAGCTGAACAAGAATTCTTGCTCAAGGCTCTCCAAACGCCCCGGGGCAGGATTAGGCTACAATTAGCTCAACCCTGCCTGAGCCGGGGCGAGTTACAAGAACAACATTTGATCTTGCTATTCACATTTGGAAGTATGCGTATATATGTGTTTTAATCGCATTGATCGTCATTTATGCATCTACTGAACAAAGATATGTGCATGCGCGGGGATAACGGTTTAGGTTACGTGTGTGCATGTCTTTGATTAGCCTTCAGCGAGCAAAAGAGAAACAATCTTTTGTTTTAAACGGCATTACATAGGCCTACACTGTATTATGATGTAAGAATTCTGTTCTTTTCCCCCCCCAGTCTTTTTGATTTATGTTTCTTTTCCAGACATTTCTTACAGGCTCAAAATAAAGTATCTTCTTAATTTGGTTTAATATGTTTCTCTCAGCTTTCTACTAATGTTCTGCTGGCCATGAAAACTAAATGACATATATCGATATGCATTGTGCCTCTGCAAAAGGCGCCCACACAACCGCCTCGAGCCAAACGCGCCATGTCAAGTTTTTGCGCGCGGCTAGATAGAGATGTCTGTCTTGATGGCACACAGCTTTCAGGTGGAAGACAGGCTCATTGTGTTGTGCTGAAAACACTTTTACAAAAAGCATACTTGACAGTTTTAGACCACTGTAATATTGTTCCCATTCTCCTTCAAATGCTCTGTGCCTTGACATCTGGCGGGCAGCCAAGCAACCAGTGACCAAACTAAACGCAGCTAATAAAAAGCGTTTTTACAACATTTCCAGAACGTTCTCTTAGGTAACGTAGCACGCAAACGCCAGCTGAAAAATAATGTAACTAAAATCGAATGTTTTAGTAACCTTCTGCAAATATTTAAAGGGTGAGATGCTCTCAAACAGCACATTTAGACATCAATACAACGAATGTTAATGGCGAAAATAAATATACCAAACGTAAACGACGCTTGACGCGATTTGTACATTTAAATGAAACGTTACAAAAACACATCTTATGACCTGTCCTTAAAACGCTTTTAAAGCGCAGTTGTAGTTTGTTGGGAATTCAAACTAGGAACGGAGAACAAATTATGAATTAAGATTTCCATAAATAAATAATTAGGCCTATACAGCATAGCAATAGCCTACATTTCAGTTCCATTTTTAGTTATGCAAAGGGGAAAGAGAGAACCCTGTCATTTTCTTGTCACAAATTAGAATTTTAAAATGTATTTTCCAATTACCTTCAGTAATCTTTTGGCAGCGAGCTAATGTTATCACCTTCTACATAATAGCCCACATTCTCGAGTGAAAACACTGCAAAGCAAATCTGTTTGTATACAGGAATGTGTTGCAAACTATTTGGACTTAACAACCGAATTTTTCTCGCCTTTGGCTGAAATTAGTTTCCCACATCAGACGAGCAGCAGGAAGACAAGATATTTTTGTTCAATTAAAGGAACAAGCCCGGAGTTAGTTCAATTACTTGACGCTGGAGGAAGATGTAAATTTAAAGATTTAAATAGCTTAGAATGTTGCCTCGAGCGCCTGCACTTCATTTCCTTAATTTACAGAGAGATGAGGGGAGTAATGGTTATCCCAATGATGTGCATCATGCCAACAAAACTATATATCCGAGTAACACTTCCTATCCCTGGTCTTACAGTTGAGCTTATATTCAAGCGAGTCAAATAAAACAGCCTGAAGACAGAAAAACAAAAGCTTCCTGGTAATCAATATAGCAGCTAAAGCTAAATCGAAAACTCTCACAATTCACACGAACTCATTTCGTCCCAGTGGTCCGTGGGACTTTATTAACATGAATATTAACATTGTTAATTCATAACCACTAATAGTATTTAAATTATAGTGTTAAAATTTAAATGATAGTATTTAAATTATGTAGCCGCTTATTTTTATGTAGGCTATATGTATTTCTAGTAGGATGAATTAGCCTATTACACATTCGAAGGCATGAGCAACTGTTTTGCCAAGAGAGTCAGCTGTAATACCTGTGCAAGATTCATAAATGTATAAATAAATCAGCATATTCTCTTTTGGAAGTTGTATTCAGATGATGCCCGTGTTCCTCATCAGACCACAGCGCCATCTGCTGGACGTGACTTGCTACGTCAAGCATCTCACCTTCTCACCTGAAACAACTCGCAACATTTTTTGATGGATGTTGCGTTTTGTCTACACTTCTTTTGGTAATTAGATTTTCCAGAGTCTTTTTGTAATAACTTAATTTGTAAAAGTTAGTTCAGAGCTTATTCTCTTGCCTCCAGCTCCTTCCATTCCAAAACCCAATCATACGGAAAGACTAATTTTTCTCTTACCCCTCTCCTTTTTAAATATGATTTTGGTGCTGAAGAAAGAAAAATGAGGATTTTCTTTGTTCTGTCTTCCACGTGACAAATGGTAGCTGATTTGATGTGCCCTTTGAGTCTGTAGATTGTGAGAGAGAACAGGATGTCAAAGCCCCAGGCCCTGTGAGATAAGGAGGGGGTAACGAGGGGGTGGAGCTAAAAAAGCCGCAGTTGCTCCAGGCGGCAGAGGACTTATTGGAGTGGGAGGACAAGATGTAAAGATCAACAGCAGTTTTGACTGCTGCAAAAGGGGGGTTGGGTTGCTGCTTTTGTTTCCAAAACTGGGGTAAAGTAGCAGAAAAATAATAACACTATATATTCATATATATATATGTGTGTGTGTGTGTGTGTACTTTTATAATCTTAATTGTACATATATTTTGATGCTTATGATAGAAAAAAATATGATCCATTACACAACAATCAGCCTAGAAACAAGACGAACACAGCTACAATATGACCGTGATATTAATACTTACATCCTCTAAGGTCCATTTCACTACAGTTCACTTCGCAAGATGACGCCAGCTGCGTTTGTGTGAAACGGAGTGATGAGTCCTGAAGGTAGCGTCGGTTTCATTATTATATATTAGGACATTTCAGGCCGCCGAATGGCACAACTGACCAATCAGAAGTAAGCATTCCTGAGCGCCCTGTAGTAATATGATACATTACTTCCACTTTATTTTTTAAATCATAAGGTCATTTTTAACTTGAATGTGCGAGGCTTCCGGTGTCATCAACTTCCAGTTATTTTAGCGGCAAAAACTGTCCATTATGCTGCTTGATTTTACAAGCTGGTAGGCTATTTCTTATTATTTTTAATTTATCATAATAATTATAAATACACTGGTCTGTTGCGTAAATACTTTTACCGTTTACTGCACTTTGTTATTCTTCTGGTTACTTATCATTAGCGGCTAAAGATTCACAGGAAATAACTTACTTCCGCAATGAAAAATAAGTTGGATAACAATCAAAAATATGTTACTAACCTTCAAACAAAGGGTGAAAGATGAGAGGATGTGATGAGTTTACTGTACACCTCTACTAGTGACTGAGGCCTAGAGATGACTGGAATTTTGATACAATGTCATTATAACAATAAAGAAGGTAATCGCGCAGAGATGTCATCTAACTAACATTAAAATATTGTGCTTACATTTATTAATATACAGAAAACGTCATAATATGAGAAATGTGAAAGTAAGGCAAAGGTGTAGAAGGTCATGCTCTAATACATGACACACTGTAGACAAATAGTTTTTTATAAATTCACAAAAAATGAGATTTTACCATTACCAGTCCAGATGTACCACACTAAATCCAGCAATGATCTGTCTCGTTGTTGAAAATGTTTCGCAATGTTATATTGAGCAGTGATACTCATAGCTGGACACTTTCCTTCAACACTAATATAAATTACATTATGATAACTTTTAGACACTCTTAGTACAGTCTATTCATTCTTGGCAGTCTGAGAAAACAAATCACACACAACAAAGGGACAGTTTGCCCAAAAATGAAAATTCTGACATCATTTACTCACCTTCACAGCAGAAGATATTCTGAAAAATGTATTTTGTTTTTGTCTACCATTGTTTTGGACCATATTGACTTTCGTTGTTTTTACAAAAACAGCTGAAACATTCTTCAAAATAATTTGTTATTTGTTCACACAGGTTTGAAACGACATGAAGAGTGAGTAAATTGTCAATTTTTTATTTTTGGGGCAGATTATCCCATTAAGAGGTTTCTTACTGAATAGAATTGAATATGTTTTGTAAATAACAAGATAAATGCAAGGACCAGCCTGCAGAGATAAGTACATAATGTGAGTAATATTTCACATTGAAATTTGCTATCAAATAAACAATGACATTTGACAGTAATAAAATAACCTCACTAGGACAAAATGTGACCATCAGGCCAACAGAAAGTTCATTAGACTACCGTAAAAGCCTCAGTATAAATCTTTAAACGGTTTGGAGTAGTTGAACATCAGATAGTCCATGTAGTAAAAGTCATACGCCCTTTGTCTCTCCGTCACATTTAGTTGTGCAAAATATCCCCTTGTGATATCCAAAGATGTCCTTTCTGCATTAGGGTTCCTGTCTTTAAAACTAGGGAATGTTAAATTGCTAGGAGCTCCGATACTTCTCAAAAGGAAATTGGCTTCTTCCTCCAGAGTCTCAAATTTCCCAATGAAATCATAGTCCAGCAAGCAGGGGCTGCAAAGATGTCCTACGGGCTCCCAGTGGATGTCCATGCCAACCGGCCGATGCACATCTAACAGATACTGGATGAATTCCTTGAAGGTCACGCCCGCTCCCGTGCGCAAGGCGTACTGCGTCGCATTGCTGCGGTATTTCGATATGATGGGCTTCCCGAACACGGGGTGGTAGTACGAGTTTGGACTTTCGAACTTGTCCCGAAAAGCAGACACTAACCTTTCGAAAGGTTCCCTCAGGAAGAGGACTTTGGTGTAGGTCTTCAGACGACGAATGATGCCATTTTGATCGAACGAGTCAAGACGCTTGAGATGATTCCCATAATGCACCTCGTCATGTTTGATCTCTCCAGTGGAAGAAGCGAGACCTTGAAGCACCATGAGCACCCTCTTCCAGTTGGAGCAGCCCGCCTTGGGCACCTCACAGTAGAGGAGTTTGTGCTTGTCCTCCACAAAGATACGGGACACATGCATGCGGGTTATAGTCTGTTTGGTGGTTCCACTTGTGTATTTGGCACAGACCTCCCTCATCAGCCTCTGACGGGACAGCTGCACCTTAGTCAATCGCTCTGGGTTCTCCTTGATCTGGCCAGGAGGGTCAGCGTTCAGCTGCTGGACAAGCAGGCTGCTCTTAAGGAGGAGTTTACGGTGGCTCTTTGTGACATGGGCAGCAGTGATATCTTTGGGGTTGATTAGAGAGGAACGCTGGACCCATGGGAAGACTGGAAGCTGCACCGGTTGTGCAGGTCTAGGAAAGTTGTCTCCTGTTGGATCAGACTGTCTGTCATTGTCAGGACAATAAGGACACGGTTCCTGTAATTTAGAGAACAAAAGTACTTTTAGCAACAATAATAGTGTTTCTTCAAATTCAGGCACACCCTTGTGAAAAAGAAGTGTGCTCAATTGTATTAAATGTGCACTATAGTAAAAAATGCTGGGTTCTTTTTTTAACCCAAATGCTGGATTCAGCCTGTTGGGTTTTTTTTACCCAGGTGCTGGGTATTTTTTCTGCACACTAAAAAAAATTAGTAATTTTTTTTTTTTTTTTAACCCAAATGCTGGGTTCAGCTTGGTGGGTCATTTTATTGGGTTATTTAAAAAATAATAATTGTACCCATGTGATGGGTAGTTCCAAGCTGCTGCGTCCTTTTTAATGCTGGGTTATTTTTTCTAGCCAACCGCTGGGTTGAGCCTGTCTCCAACGAAACAACCCAGCTGCTGAGTAACAGTCAGATCGCGGGCTTTTTGAGTCCTCTAAAGGAGAAAGCGGTTCTCAGCACCGCCACCGCCGATTTGGTGCACTTCTTCAGTGAAATAAAGGTTTGTATACATTTTATTTCATTTATAAAGTCTTTACTGTGCTGTAAATTATATTATATTACGCTACACAACATAAGGACGAGATGTCAGTCAGATGTGTCAGCAGTGGTCATTTCGCATGATGGAAATGCCTTTTGCCTTGCATAACATTAACTGATTTCCAGACGACGAATGATGCCATTTTGATCGAACGAGTCAAGACGCTTGAGATGATTCCCATAATGCACCTCGTCATGTTTGATCTCTCCAGTGGAAGAAGCGAGACCTTGAAGCACCATGAGCACCCTCTTCCAGTTGGAGCAGCCCGCCTTGGGCACCTCACAGTAGAGGAGTTTGTGCTTGTCCTCCACAAAGATACGGGACACATGCATGCGGGTTATAGTCTGTTTGGTGGTTCCACTTGTGTATTTGGCACAGACCTCCCTCATCAGCCTCTGACGGGACAGCTGCACCTTAGTCAATCGCTCTGGGTTCTCCTTGATCTGGCCAGGAGGGTCAGCGTTCAGCTGCTGGACAAGCAGGCTGCTCTTAAGGAGGAGTTTACGGTGGCTCTTTGTGACATGGGCAGCAGTGATATCTTTGGGGTTGATTAGAGAGGAACGCTGGACCCATGGGAAGACTGGAAGCTGCACCGGTTGTGCAGGTCTAGGAAAGTTGTCTCCTGTTGGATCAGACTGTCTGTCATTGTCAGGACAATAAGGACACGGTTCCTGTAATTTAGAGAACAAAAGTACTTTTAGCAACAATAATAGTGTTTCTTCAAATTCAGGCACACCCTTGTGAAAAAGAAGTGTGCTCAATTGTATTAAATGTGCACTATAGTAAAAAATGCTGGGTTCTTTTTTTAACCCAAATGCTGGATTCAGCCTGTTGGGTTTTTTTTACCCAGGTGCTGGGTATTTTTTCTGCACACTAAAAAAAATTAGTAATTTTTTTTTTTTTTTTAACCCAAATGCTGGGTTCAGCTTGGTGGGTCATTTTATTGGGTTATTTAAAAAATAATAATTGTACCCATGTGATGGGTAGTTCCAAGCTGCTGCGTCCTTTTTAATGCTGGGTTATTTTTTCTAGCCAACCGCTGGGTTGAGCCTGTCTCCAACGAAACAACCCAGCTGCTGAGTAACAGTCAGATCGCGGGCTTTTTGAGTCCTCTAAAGGAGAAAGCGGTTCTCAGCACCGCCACCGCCGATTTGGTGCACTTCTTCAGTGAAATAAAGGTTTGTATACATTTTATTTCATTTATAAAGTCTTTACTGTGCTGTAAATTATATTATATTACGCTACACAACATAAGGACGAGATGTCAGTCAGATGTGTCAGCAGTGGTCATTTCGCATGATGGAAATGCCTTTTGCCTTGCATAACATTAACTGATTTCATTCGATATCATACTGAATTTAATTTAATTTGATGTTAAAATATGTTCTCTAATCTCAGTACTGTTTGTTAATGGGCAGGTTATGGAGTCAGTCACGGCATCTTTTAGCTACGAGTGAAATGCGAGGTTGGGGTCTGAAGTTCGCAGTTCCCCCCGCGAACAGCAGCCCTTCACCGGCTCAGATTTCAGCGACACACCAGCATGAGAATTAGCACTATTTTGGTGAAAAGAGATTACAGAGAACAGTTGAATACACTTAAATTAAAATGCTACTTTAAATGTTACATTTGTTTTCTAAAATGCTTGTTAAACGAGTTTAAATGTATGTAATATCGTAAACTATGTTGTATTCACCCAAACAAATTAAATTTGTCTTATATTTTTTCCATGGGTGTTCTTGCTTAATAATAAATGTTTATCTTTTGATAATTGCTGTTGCCTCTAGTAATTGATTTTTAATTCCCAGCACACTGTAAGTCAGCTAAATAATAATTTTTAAATAGTTGACTTCAATAAAACAACCCAGCATGTTGAGTAAAAACATTTAACCCAACGAGCTGGGTCAAAATAACCCAGCATGTGCTCTGTCCAATATTTACCCTGAGCTGGGTTGTCAAATAACCCAAGTTGGGTTGTTTTTAACCCAGCATTTTTAGAGTGTAGTTTACTTCAAATCCTAAAAGTGTATTTAAAAAAAAAAAGGCCACTTAAATGTACTTGTTTCTTACACTTAAGTGTACTTTTAAAAAGAAAAATAAATGCTCTAAAGAACTCTAAAGTTTATCTTATTGCATATAACATAAATGTAAACTGTATTTTCATTTATCAATATTAATTGCAATTAACATACGGTTAAGTGTTCAAAAACATTACATTAAATTTGCACCTAAATATATTCTTTTAAAGTATTATTTATTTGTGTAATAAGTACTCTAAAGTTTACTACTTTTTCACAGGGGTATTTATGTAACGGGCAGATTTTTATTCAACGTAACTTGGATTTATTCATTCATTCACTCTTTTTAAATAGATTTTTGTTTTGCCCTTGTCCCAGATCTAGACATTTATTCTTAAACTATAAAAAGCCATCATAAAAAATATGAATTTTATTTTGATACTGATCATCTAAACAATGTGAGAAACAATGATAAAGCATTTATTATTTATTGTGTAAAAATTACAACTGTCCCGGGGTTGTTTTCAAAAAGTGTGGATAATAAAAATAAAAATTATTTGTCTGTGTTTATGATACATAAATACTAGCTGGTGAAATTAGTAAGGCATTACCTATTTACCATTACAATTACGTATTTTATTCCAAAGTTAAGAATATCATTTCCACACAGTGTTTTCTCAAATAAAAGCATAATTTGATATGTGGTGGGAATTTATATGACTGAATCTGTATTCTCTGCTGGATATTGTTAGCAGACAAATTAAATAAGCAAATCATTCTAAATTAAATAATTAAGTGAGATTTTGAAAAGTGTATTTTCAGAGAGTTTAATTTCTAAAAGTCCACAGGACTAAAATGTTTAAAAATAAAATATGTCAACACAAAATAACTATTTAATGGGCTCTATAAGGTTGTTGTTGTTTTTTAATAAAGTCTTGTCTCTCCAGTGGCAGCCACCAAGTGGTGCCAGTGCACAGTAATTCCAGCAGCCATAGCACACGCCATGAAGCACTAATGTAAAACCTTGTGATCATTCAGACGAATAGGCTCACCTTTCTTATGGACTGTACTTGGGAGAATATGACCTTTGCACCTGAGGGAAAAGAAAGAGAGCGAATGTTAGGATGACATTTCAGTCTTTTACATTTTTACAACCAGTGTACCATGAAAGTGAACTTCTGGTTCAGGAAATTTCACTGAGCTGCTTACATTCAAAACGCAACCAACGAGAAGTTATAATGAAAGCCTCAGTCTGCCCTAATGTGCTGAAATAAAGAAGCATATGGCTCAGTGAAGTAGTGTCCTTGCTTGTGTTTTCCACCTCTTACATAGACAGAGTTTAGAGAAAGGGCGGGTGGACAGAGGGAGGTTGACTCCTGTGGTCGACTGCTAATGTTTATGTGCCACTGCTTGCAGCAGCTCCAGATGGTCTCCCAGCAGCCTGACAAACATCATCTTGACATCAAAGGTTATTGTGTATGAACAGAAGTGTGTGTCCAAAGATATTCAGAAACATATTCGTTAGTATTCTCCGTTGGAAAAATCTAAAGTCCGAAGTCTATGTCTACTTAATAGGGAACGAAACTGGAAGATGGCCTGAGTCATACTGATTCAGAGACTCTGGCAGAGACGTCTCAATGCTTTGACACTGACCTATGGAAGGGCAGAGAGTAGCATCGATTAGATGCCAAAGCCATGATACTTTTGGTTGATGGATTCATTGCAGGCACCGCTCTGACACGGGTTTGAGAGCTAGACCAGATTATTTACAGGCCAAGAGAAGAGGTTGGGGAGATGCCTGTTTTTGTGAGAGAGGCTTTTTCTACTGTAATCTGTTTGTACATTAAATCAAAACTGAAAACAACCATTTTTTAATAAGCGGGAAGAATGTTTTAACATTCTGAAGAACCTTTTCCCACTATAAAAAAACTTTTGTGCAATGGAAATTCTGTGGATGTTAAAGGTTCTTCATGGAACCATAAATGGCAATAATGAACCTTTATTTGTAAGAGTATATTTGAAGAGTTTGGTTCCAAAACGCTATAAATCCATTTTGATTAATTTGAGTAAAAATGTGTTTTCTTTACCAAGACCACTATTTTCTGTTTCTAACTTTCACATAGCGTCTTTGGGTTATAACAGGGGTTCTCAAACCTCTCCATGAAGTACCCCCAGCACTGCACGTTTTGTATGTCTCCCTATATCTGACACACCCACTTCAGGTCTTGCAGCCTCCACTAATGAGCTGATGAGTTGAATCAGGTGTGATAGATGAGGGAGACATGCAAAATGTGCAGGGCAGGGGGTACTCCAGGACAGGTTTGAGAACCACTGGGTTATAATAACATAAAAAATTCAAATCCAGATTTTGATTTTCAAAGACTTGTAATAAAAACTGATTATTTTTTCCCCAAAATGCAATAAATCCATTGAATCAATATAAAAGTTATTTTTCATATTGAGACGGTTAAAAATACACAACAAAGTAAGTTGATCCACATATGACAGCCTCTGAACTTGGTCAATACTAATCTTATTAATAGCTTACGTTACTTCCCCACCGCAGAAACCACCACAGGTTCATCAATGCCGTCAAAATTATTTTATTTTTTTTAGGGCTGCACGATAAATCGCATGCGATTGTCATGCGCATCTCATCAGTAAAGCCGATTCTGTGATTAGTAGTAAATCTCCATCACGTGCTTTCAGATGGAGCGGCATTTAAAGGGATAGTTCATCCAAAAATGAAAATTCTGTCATTAATTACTCACCCTCATGTCATTTCAAACCCATAAGACCTTCGTTCATCTTCGGAACACAAATTAAGAAAACATGACAGAATAACACAGCGGATATTTATTTATTTTTTGCGTAAAATAAAAAATGGACTTTTCAATAACGACAAGATACAATACTGATTTTGGCAGGAACTCTTTTTTTTTTAAATGGCGTTTATCATGTTTTGGAACCAAACTCTTAATTTTCTTTCGTAAAGCATTTCCTATTGTGAATGATTCATTGGTGCATGTTGTCACAAAGAAAAAAAGGTAACACTTTACAATAAGGTTCATTAGTTAACATCAGTTAACTACTTTAGTTAACATGAACTAAGCATGAACAATACTTCTACAACATTTATTAATCTTTGCTAATGTCAATTTCAACATTTACTAATGCATTATTAAAATCAAAAGTTGTGCTTGCTAACATTAGTTAATGTACTGTGAATTAACATGAACTAACAATGAACGACTGTATTTTCATTAACTAACATTAACAAAGATTATTAAATACTGTAATAAATGTATTGTTTATTGTTCGTTAATGTTAGTTGATACATTAACTAACATCAACTAATGGAACCTTATTGTAAAGTGTTACCGAAAAAAATATATAATTTAGCACCTTTACACAGAAAAACAGTTTTAAAAAAACGAGAAACCGCCCCTTATTCTTTCCCTGAAACTTTTCAGGTTCATGACATTTCAGGGCTCCGGTCTGCAACTACATCTGTCACAAATTGGTCACATGACCAAAAAATAAACATTTTCCAATTGCAATAATGTAAAATTTTGTGTGCGTTAATTTGCAGTTTGGTCACATCGGTGTTTCCTGCACACAACAACATCTGATTTGCTGCTGATTTGCAACCCTTAATAGTTAGTAACATTAGTCTGTTTATTGATTTTGATATTGAAAACGTAATTAAAAATCAATCAATTCCTCATGGCTAAAATCAAGCCCTGACCTGCACTTGGAAATTCATGATGTTACAGAAGTAAAATGGGTTGCTAAGTTTTTGACTGATTCATCAAAAGCCATCATATATTTCCCTATATTTTCATGTATAATGAATGCTAATAAAATCTGTTTAGTGTATGTAATTATAACAGACAAAAACTTGTCTTCACAAAGTTCTGGAAAACAATAAAGTTCATTGCACTGGCGCATAAACCTACAGCTAATCTGATGTGGAAGTTCCCTGTAATGAGGACGCTGTATACTGTAGGTTGTAGTTTCCCATAGATAACTGAGAGTATGAATTTCAAAGAGAATTTGCAAAATATTCATGGTGTTTCTTTTCTTTTATTCATAAATTCATAGAATCCTGCTGGTGAGCCGGTTTTATCCAGCACAATTTGTGTCATAATGCATTATACTTAATCTGGCGGCAATACTGTGTGCTGTGGTACGCTAGTGTATACGAGCATAAGGATCACCACATACCGTTGCCCCTTTAATCTAGCAAACTGTGCATAATTTGTGTCATGTAACCAAACCTATTCATGCCTATAACTGAGACATGCACATAAGAATCGTTTTTATGCTGTTTTTTGCATGTCAAAAATACATTTTCCCCACTGCAGATAAAAATAAATATTATTCAAGTCTAAAAATATGGTGAATCACCCATCTATAAACACATGTCAATTATTTGGCTAAAAATCCATCATGAATTATTAAATGAACCATTTTTCCCAAAACAATGTGGGTCGGGGTAAGTTGTGCCAGTGGTGTGGTTTATGAAAATGCAAATAATGTGCAACAAAAAGTGATCAAAATAGGTTTGTGCATTAATTCATTTAAATGTTTTTTTTACTTGAAATGTAAATTGTATTAAGACTTCCCAATGATTAATTCTTTGAAAAGTCATATTTCTAAAGCCCTGTTCAAAGGTGGGGTAAACGATTTCTGGTAGCCAATGTTGACATTTGAAATCACCAAAACAAACACGCCACAACTCCAAAAAGCCCCTATATTGATAGCTCCGCCCCACACATACGCACGCAACCCAGGCAACGATTATTTCTGTGAAACAAAGCAAAACCAATGTAACAACGTGTCTACACCGGACGCGGCGCGACAAAATACTATGGAACTCATTATAATCAGTGATGCTGTCTACACCATAGATATACAGTATATACTGTACATATCTATTGTCTATCTATTGTCTACACTGGATGCAGCGCGGCATGACACGACAAATCGCCGACAGAAAACTGCTGCTGCGTTCTATTTATGACGTATTGATTTTCAACGGTCGCTTTGTCGCGTCCAGTGTACTAGACAGACTTTAGCTGTTATGGTGTAAGTCACCTATCGAGAAGAAACAAAGCAACCTCGGCATCCGATCACAGGCCCTCCGCTCCTTGAGTTCTCTCCAGCGCTGGAAAGCTTAACCCGATATTTACACGGGTCCTACTTCTTGCCTTAAGCCTTCTTTTGTTCCGCAGACGTTTTCCTCTTTTGTTTTTTATCCGCCATCTCTATCTCGGCTCATGTCCATCCTGTGGACTGAACTCTCTCTCCTCCACATCATGAGTAGACACGCCCCTTACTGCTGATTGGCTACAAGTTTGTTTTGCTACTTGACCCGAATCAGTTTTCTAAAGCGTTTTTGAAAAATCGCTTACCCCACCTTTAATAGATGTTTGGAATTTCTGTTGATTGCAGACATCTCATTTAACTTAAGTAAAAAGTGGCACAACTTATTATTCCTCAATTCTGAGCACTTGCAAATGAACCTGCTACAATTCAGAGGTCTCAAAGTTCTATTGTAAAGTTATAAAATGAATATCAAGCAGCACAGAATGAAAGATAAGATGAAAATATAGTATGCACTTGCACAGATGCACAGACTTGGGAGATAGGGAGAAATAGGGAGAAAACATGACAGAATAACACGGCGGATATCACATTTTGCGCAAAATTAAAAATGGACTTTTCAATACCGACCAGATACAATACTAATTTTGGTGGAAACTCTTTTTTTTTTTAAATGGCGTTGACCCAACTGCAAGCAATTCTCCCACGCTCTATGGGTCTGCAAGATCTCTCACTTGAGTGGGAGGAGGTGAGACAGGGAGGAAAGTCGAAGGCAGGAGAGATTGTGTGAAAGATAACAGACGATCCCTGTAAACAGCTAAAGACTTTGCCACTGTGCATCTCCCTCCTGCTGCCACCGGCAGATCACTCAGGTCTATTAGATCAGAGTCTTGTCAGAGACGGCCGACATGAGGCGAAGCAGGAGAGCGACGCTGCTGCACGGTGGGAGCTGGCAGTAATGGAGCACTGCAGACAGCCTCGCTCCCGATGACTTCACAGCTTATGAATAACTCAAATCCCAAGAAGAGAGCAGGAACACAGAACGAGGGACGCTCACTGGTTCCACCACCGTCTGATCTTTTAGAACACTCTAGTACACACATGTCCTTACCCAAGTTATATTTTAATAAAAGAAACTGAAGAAAGTGCGTTGAGGGCCGTTGTAACACGCTACTTGTAATGTGAGCAAATTACTTTTTGGAGACTGTGATTTTAATGGTAAAAGACTGTAAAATGCTACAGTAAAAATCTATTACTTGGTTAACGGTAAGTTCCCCTACTATATATGGTGAAAAACTGTATTGGACATTACATGTAATTGTATGGTAATATACAGTTTTTGAAAGGGAAAAAGAACGTATAATTTACAGTGAAAAAAACGTGAATTGACATTCCCAGAATTCCCTGCGTTACATTTCACATTTTATGTTTTTTCTAGTACTGCCAAATGATTAATCGCATCCAAAATGAAAGTTTTTGTTTATATAATATATGTGTGTATTGTGTATATTTATTATGAATATATAAATACACACACATACAGCATATATTTAGAAAATATTTACATGTATATATTTATATTCATATAATTTATATAATATATAAATATATTTAATATATAAACTTAACATATTTTTCTTAAATATATACATGCATGTGCGTGTATTTATATATACATAATAAATATACACAGTACACACACATATATTACGTAAACAAAAACGTTTATTTTGGATGCGATTAATCATGATTAATCGTTTGACAGCACTAGTTTTTTAGTTGAAATAACTTTAGTTTTTTCTTATCAGTTGTGTTCATTAGGGTTGTATATTACATCTAATTATGTTAAATAAATGTTTATTGCATTATTTCAGTTTCATTTGTGTTACCATGATGGTGTTTACTGTTTGTGTGAATGACACATGTGCACCTCCTATATACAGTATCTCACAGAAGTGAGTACACCCCTCACATTTTTGTAAATATTTTATTATATCTTTTCATGTGACAACACTGAAGAAATTACACTTTGTTACAATGTAAATTATTGAGTGTACAGCTTGTATAACAGTGTAAATTTGCTGTCCCCTCAAAATAACTCAACACACAGCCATTAATGTCTAAACCGCTGGTATTTTTCCTTCTCAGCTTGTAGAAAAGCTGTTTGTGATGAGCTTTGCTTCATCATGTGACTTTCTCATCACCACCTGCTTTTGGTGGTTATCAGAGTATTACAAGCAGATTTCAGTACTTCAATAAGTTGGTATATTAGCATTATATAAGTTAATTAAATACTGTTTTAAATGTAAATGTAGGTTCAATCTGTAAAACCTAAAACATTTTTACCGTATTTTTACGGTAAAATCTGGCAACCACAGCTGCCAGTTTTTTACCATACATTTTTTACAGAATTATTTTTACAGTGTGTACAGTGACGTTCTTTCTAGAAAAATTTAGAAATGTTTAAAATCTAGAAATGTTTGAATATTTGGTGTCATTTTGCACTTCAATTTCTGTCTCATCAATTAAAATGTTTTTGATTACTAAAATTAGATTACATTTTAGTTTTAGTTAGTTTTCCATTTTATTTTAGTTTTACTAACTAAACAGAATAAAATGAATAATTATGACAAAATTTCAAGGAAGATTTTTTTTAGAACAAAACAAATCATAAAAATAGTAATCTGACAAAGTAATAATGTAGTCTTACAAAAAACTAGTATGTTAACTATATTAGAAAAATGTATTCACAAATGTTCAATGCAAATGTAATGCAAAACCAGTGTTTAGTATTAGCTGTATAATACTATAGCATGTATTATTTTTTACATTTATATATATATATATATATATATATTAAGTTTTTATTTTACATTTTATTTAATGTTTTAGTGATTTTGTTAGGTGCATAGTTTTTTTTCTGTTTATTTTTCAGTAACTTTAGTTACTAAACTAAAACATTTGCAACATTTCTAATTTTCGTATACATTTTTAATATTTATATATAGATTACTGTGTATCTTATTTAACCTTTATTTCAATTAAGGAAAACACTTTTTAATAGTTAATTAACAATAAGAACTCCTAACATTTCATAAAATGTAAAATAATGAGAAGTGCTATAAAATAACATTACTTTTAAAGGTAACATATCCCAACACTAGAAGCAGCTAACCATCGTATGAAACAAAATACCCTCTTGTTGTGTTCTTTTATGCCACATGCAATTGATATGCATTAAGATACTCCTTCACTGATGCTTGAGTGCAGCTGTATACATATAAAGTTATACAACAGACATCTGAAAAGGCAGAGAACAACAAAAGCAAGCAGAGTTCCTGTCACATCTAATGCAAGAGCTCTTTGTTTACCACAGTGCAGCTTTCCACAAAATCAAATCAATATGTCATAAACATGGCAACAGTAACTGGCAGGATGAGATGCTACTTATTTGACAGAGACAGAGAAGTGCGGTTTACGCTCAAATAGCAGCCAAGGGGTCAGTTTGGCTGGTTAGCATAGTCCAGTTAGTCCCTGCAAATAAACAGTCCACAAAATAAAATTGCAAACAAAGTGTCAACACTACTGACACTTTATCATTATATACCTTACTTTCTAGACACTAATACACTGGACTGTTGTTTAGCAATTGGAGGGCAGAGAGGTATCATGTGTCCAACCACTGAGACCAATAATGAGGCTAAATTTAGCGGTACAGTACGCAGCTGTCAACTTCTTCACTTGCACACTGTACAGTATGTTAGAGCTGTGGTGACCTAATATATGTGGTTTTCTAATATTAGTCCTCTTCATAAGACTTAATGCACTGTGAAAATCTCCCATCATTTTCACACAACTGATTCATGTGCCTGTCTAACCTTGTTATACTCCAGCAACAACTAAATCAGGAAGACTTTAGTGTATTGCCATATATGATGGTAAGCCAATTGATGCATTAGAGATGAGTTCAATTCACCTTGAAATACAAGCTCATGTCGAGGCCATATGGGATGCTAAGCTATATTAGCAAAGATGTAGCAAGAAAACGTCTCGGTTACGTATGTAACCCTCGTTCCCTGAAGGAGGGAACGGAGACGTCACGTCGGAGGACCGACGAAATTGGGATCTCGCTTAGAGGGACCAATCTACTTCGAGTGTAAACTAAACGAGCCAATGCACATTGGCATGCGATTATTGCATCCAGCTGCTGCTGATCACAGCGTGAGTATAAGTAGGCAGCAGGTGCAGCGCATATTCAGGTTTTCGCTGAGGAGCCGAGCCGGTGACCCGGCCGCTCAGCGGTGGTACAGGAGCTGTGGCGACGGGACGTGATGTCTCCGTTCCCTCCTTCAGGGAACGAGGGTTACATACGTAACCGAGACGTTCCCTTTCAGTCAGTCACTCTCGACGTCACGTTATATCAGTAATAAAGGCAAGATGTGTTTATAAGAATGAAAAAAGGCTGCAGGTACGTGTCCGTATGCATGTTAAGATGTATTTGCCAGATAGCGAGTGGGCGTATAAGTGTGTATCTGTGTCTTTCAAATAGCTTTAAAACTCAGAACTAAGTAGAAGAATTTCACCTTGCTTTGGAAGTGTTTGTTTCCTGGCTGCAGGGATATGAATCGAAAAGTTAGTAATAATACATAAAAAGTTATCACCTTTAATGTTGCAGGTTGAAAACTTAAACTATACTCTCTATTTCAACATTTATGCTTTTTAACAAAGAAAAATATTTTGACTTGTAACTCAAAAAAATTTGTTTTTATTAATACATTTAAATCAGAATGTCAATTAAAGCATAAATGTGAATCTTTTATTTTTGTAAAGCACTTATACTCCCATTCAATAGTTTGGGGTAAGTAAGTTTTTTTAAATGCTTTTTGAAAGTCTTTTATGTTCACCAATGCTGCATTTATTTGATTAAAAATGCAGGGGGAAAAAAACTGTAATACTGTGAAATTTTATTACAATTTAAAATAACTGTTTTAAATGTGTTCATGGAAAGTTTTCAGTCTTCAGTGTCACAAGATCCTTCAGAAATAATTTTAATATG
This sequence comes from Sinocyclocheilus grahami, assembly GCF_001515645.1. Classification (NCBI taxonomy): domain Eukaryota; kingdom Metazoa; phylum Chordata; class Actinopteri; order Cypriniformes; family Cyprinidae; genus Sinocyclocheilus; species Sinocyclocheilus grahami. The sequence continues at coordinate 92,619 of NW_015505699.1, forward strand.
ATGTTTTGTTGCTCAAGAAACATTTATTTTTATTATCAATACGTTAAAAAGCACTGCATTTATTTACATTTATTTTGTAACAATGTAAAAGTCTTTACTGTCACTTTTGATCAATTTAAAACATCCTTGCTGAATAAAAGTATTCATTCCTTTCGGAATAAAAATGTACTGACTCCAAAATATACAGCAGTGTATATATCTTTCCAGACAGATTTTAAATACATTTTAAATTAATTAAAAAAATTAATAAAGTTATAATGGAAAATAAAGAAAATACTTAAAGGGATAGTTCACCCAAAAAAGAAAATTCTGTAATTAATTACTCACCCTCATGTTGTTCCAAACACGTAAGACCTTCCTTCATCTTCAGAACACAAATGAAGAATACTTTTTGTGCGCAAAGGAAACAAAAATGTCTTTCAATAATTCAACAATTTCTTCTATTCCATGTCAGTTTTCAACACGTGGTACTCTCATGAATGCGAGAGTTTTCTTTGTTTTCAAGAGTTTTCTTTTATCTTTGTGTATTCTCGTAGCTTCATAAAATTACGGTTGAACCACTGATGTCACATGGACTATTTTAACGATGCCCTTACTACCTTTCTGGGTCTTGAATGTGGTAGTTGCATTGCTGTCTATGCAGGGTCAGAAAGCTCTATGATTTTATCAAAAATATCTTAATTTGTGTTCCGAAGATGAAGGAAGGTCTTACGGAGGTCTTTGGAACGACTTGAGGGTGAGTAATTAATTACAGAATTTTTTTATTTTTGGGTGAACTAGCTCTTTAATACTTCCATGAGTTTCTTTGTTAATATGAAGTGTCATGGATATCTGTCTGAAAAATCTTCAGGCAAGTGTCTGGAACGGACACTTCAAGTTGATCGTTTATGGAACTCTAAAGTGCATAAAGGATCACAACAATGTCTTTCTCTCTTTCTCTCACTATCTGAACGGATTGTGACATTCAATCGGACCATCCACACATCAATATTTATACCTGACAGTCACAGGAAGAGTAAACACCTTTAGCTGCCACCGTCAAGAAGGGGGCAAATGAATGAACTGCGTGAGAGGGAGGGAAAATGAGCAAATCGCAGTGAAATGGAGGGATTTAGTGAGTGATGGGATGATAGATTTTGTGATTGATTGGACAGAGGAATGGTTAGATGGCTATAAGGATGGATGACCTGATGGATATGGTTGTTAAGAATGTAGTTTGCAATTTGTGTCTGGCCATTTCCTGCTCAAATCCGGCCCATTTCCAGTCAAGTGTCCTTCTGCCGTCTGATGAACATGATGCCGACTCTACATCCAATTATCGTCCCACAGTGACACACACACACACACTCTCACACGTTTATTTACAAATAGCCTCCTTTTTCAATATATGCACTCTTTTCATCGAAGCTGTTGTCCTTGACTAACCCGGACATTTTGGAAATGTGTAAAGAGACTCATTTATTGTAAGCTATTTACTTGTTTACTCCTGTTGTGTACCAGCAGGCCCCCTGGTGGCACAGCCGTCTGTTGTTAGATGCTGTGCTGTGTGTGTGTGTGTGTGTGTGTGTGTGTGTGTGTGTGTGTGTGTATGTGTGTGTGATATCTGGCTCTCTCTGCATGAGTCTGCACTCTCTCCAGAACTTCATTAGCTTGATTAACATTCATGTCCCACCTTCCTTCACCTCATGCTGTCAGCCACAGACTTCTCAACTAACTTACACACCCCCTAGACCTGAGCACTGGGAGTTTGTCTTGACATTGGTACTATCTAACCTGTGGTTTTCGAATCCTTAACAGGCAGGCAAAGCTGAAAGTTTATTGTATCCTTCATGACATTGAATCTGTCTCTGACTCAACTTGCAGTTTTCACCAACACTGTTTTATCACCTTCAGCCCTCCCCATGACCTTTCCTGACCATTTTGTCTTCTTGTTTCTTCCAACAGGGTGACTACAGTGAGAAGCTCACTCGCTGCAATATTTTATTTACCAGGCTGTGCATTATTTACACTCAAATTTGTTTATGAACAACAGCTGTAGGGTTATAGGCCATATCCTTACTCGTATTACTTTTTCCATAAAATATCCCCTTTTTATTTACACTAATGAGGCCACTTGATATAAAACTACTTTCCCCACATTTTCAATTGTATACATTCTCCTGGTGACTTCCATTAATTTGTTATCTGCATCCAGAACACATACAGCATGTATTATTCACAGTAGAGTCACATGAAGGAGGAGCCAATCGGCACACTGAAACACAACAGGAATTCTGCTGGAGTCGAGACCTCCAAGACCAGCATACAGACCATGACCCCGACTGAGATCTGTGTACAAAATAAATCCACATCTCCAACAGAAAAGGTATTGTGCTGTATGTGAAAAATGTTCCAAATAACACAAAAATTAAACATGGAACTAGTAAAATAAATAATTAATAATATTTTTTTTTTTAACATTTAGGCAAATGAACGATTTTTTCATTTGAAAACTGGATGGTCAGTATGTACGATCATAACTGAGTCCTTTAAAATCCAATACACATCAACCTCCACATAAAACCCCTAGCTTTTGATTTTATGAGTCTTGAGATCTACAATTGTTCCCAGAGGATGACATCTCCGCACCACCTTTTGTTTGCATGGATCAATTTTAATAAGTAATGAAAATGGATTATTCCATGATTGAAATCCACATCGCGTCACAAATAAGATGAGACTGAAGACTACTCTTGGCCAGGGTGAGAGAACTGAACATTTCTATGGCTGAGAAAGGGGCTGGTTTCCACTGACCTTGAGGCGTTTCATAAGGAAACAGTGAAATCTGGGCTGCAGCATTGCAAAGCTATTCTATATTAAAGCCAAAATCCTTTGCCTTCCCAATAAATGTCATAGCAGTAAAATGAAATCTTAACTTCCCTCTCTCTCTTGTAATGATATTGCACAGGATATTGCTGCATGCAGAGACAGGAGGATTATTGTGTAGCGAGGTCTGCCGAGGATGTTTGCTGTGAATCACAGCGAGCTGAATATCAAGGGTCCAAAGTTCTTGTTTTCCCAAAACATAAGACCAAAATAATGTAGACCTGAAAAATCTCCTGTCAAACACACTTGTCTGAAAAACAAACAATAGCATCTGTTACTGTCCTTCGAAGACTATTGGGAAACCTTAATGCTGCAAAAAAAGAATCAATGAGCGAAGAAATACAATTTTTTTTTAGATTATTCAATCTTTTTTCAATCGTTAATAAAAATAAGCATTAAAATTATACACAGCAAAATGTATTGCTGTGGACTGCAGAACAATATGGAAATAAATCAAACAATATATTGATCATTTGTATCTTTTTTTTCAATGCTTTACTCATCTATTACATAATGTATTGTCTTAAAATATATTCATTTGGGTTTTATAATCAGCAAATATTAACATATGTGATTCATTTGATTAACTAATCAGCATATAATTTTTAATCAGCTGCCAGACCTAATATAATAGTTTTACATTTGCCAGTTTTTCAATAGAAGTCTGATTCAGCATCTAAAACCAGTTCAGTGCAAGGTCAATCCAACTTGGGTCCTTATTCATTTATGTTTTTTACAGTTAATTAAGACCTTGCAAGATTGATCCAAATGGGGTATTAGATTATGGCACAAAAAACTGAATAGACACTGGGAAGAGATGTAATAGAGTGAAATCTTTACGCAGTAAATGAAGCCTTTAGTTTGGCTGTAACAGACCTATTCAGCGGGGCGCAATTCAATCTGTGCATTTAAGCAGAACTTTGCTGACAACACTGCTACCAACTGCTGACCGGTCATATATAATTTGGTTTTAGGCAACACTTTATGTATCTTTATCATTTCGAAGCCCTCATGATATGTACTAACTGGAAATATGGAAAATGTCTGCCTAAACATCCTACCTAAACATAAAAATGTGCAGCTGCAGGATTTATTTCTGTTCTAAAAGATCTCTCCTTTATTCATGTAAAAAAAAAAGAAAAAAAAGATTTTGAGGAAAAACAGTAAGTGATCTAAGAAGAAATCATAGTCAGAAAGCCATAATAATTGGGAATCATCTGCGTCTTTAGATGAATATTAAATATTTCAAACAGAAAGAGAGATGCTAGTTGTCAAACATCAGTATTGTAGAAAAGTGAGAGAGATGAAGTCGTAACCCAACACTAATAATCTGCCTACTGTTGTCCTCACAGAGACACTCTTCATAAATCAGGCATCTGTCTTATGACACTGTCTCATAAAACACCCTCGCTGTACATATGCATGTGTGTGAATTCGGCCTTCGGCTTGGAGTGTGAGTTTATGATATTAGTAAAAATGATTTATGTGTTAAACGAGAGTATTTTAAGGAGGAGCAGCCCATTTTAAATGATTAAATTAACCTCATTTTTAGAGTTTAGGGGAATTCAGTAATGTCGATGTCAGGGTGTGTTCAAGCTGTAAATAGCATATTTAACTGACAAAACAGATTTAAATCACAGACTTAACTGATCGTTAAAAGATCCTTTTTTAGCACAAGTCTATAGGCTACTGTACATAATTTTACTTTACACATACATAGTTTAATACATGTTACGCTGGATGTAGTGCAATATAGGCTATGACAGTTTGATATGTTATAGAAAATATCTGAACAACATAAAGATCATCACCCAAAAGGTATCAAAATGATAATAGTGTGTTTCCATCCATCGAATGTTGGCAGATCTTCACAAAAAGCCTATAAATACATAAAAGTGATGCATCATGACACATCCTTCATTAATTTATTAAAGAAAGTTATATAACACCCATTCACACCTTTTGCATAATTGAGAACTTTTTGAAAACTGAAAAGCAATGAAATAAGCACCAACATTTTGTGGCCATTTTATGACAAGATTGCATCAATATAATAACAAATTCGACATAAAACAAACAACCAAAAAAAGATACCTGACCTCATATAATGTTAAAAAAGTGCACAAATGCATAAATTCAGATGGGGGAAAATACTTTTTCGCCACGTATTTATTTTCACATTTATTCAAGTTTTTAAAGTTTACCCAAGTTTAAATCTATTGTATTATTTAACACTAATTTAAGAGATTTTTTTTTTAAATCACATCCTAGGTGTCGAATGGTAAGACTTGTCCTTATTCTTTTACATCAGCTGATCGGGTTATGACAGAATATTATTTTGTGCTTCATTAGAATTGTTCGTGAGACATTTTTAAAGGAACAGTTCACACAAAAATGAAAATTTGCTTAAAAATGTGCCCTCAGGCCAGCCAAGATGTAAATGTTTGTTTTTAACTTCAAACTGTTGCTTCCAGCTAAAATACAAGTCGTCTATCAATAATATTGCTTTCTCTAGTGAAAAAGTCATCTAGTCTGAATCAGAAGGGAAATATGCACATATCAACCACTTTCGACAAGTGAAAACAGTCCTAAACAAATACATTGATGGATTTTGATGAACAGGAGATGGACTTTTTCACTGGAGTTATTGGTGTAACAAACATGAAGAATATCATTTTGCAAGATGTTAATTGATTGACTGGAGTCGTGTGGATTATTGTGATGTTTTTATCAGCTGTTTGGACTCTCATTCTGACGGCACCCATTCAAACATTTCAGGCTACAGTTCACTACTGGCCATTTTTTGAAGTTGTCATGTGGTATCGTAAAACAGGATGAAGTCATCTGCACCTGACTTTTGCTGAACTGACGCACTGGTCACTCTGATTGGAAATGAAATGGGGATGCCACCGATTTCAGAAATAGCTTGACCTCTGACTGTCGCCTCTGTAACCCGAGGCCTTGAGCAGATCTCAGCTGAAATTCAGAGCACATGCTGCCCACACAAGGATTAGAAATCCTGAGGGAATGAACGACAATGAATTCCCAATAAGGGGATAGAGAGAAAAGAGAATGGAGGAAGGCTGAACACATCCTGCTGGACTCAAGGGGACCGAAAGGACGAATCATGCATAAAATAGCCGCAGCGCAAGCAGAGAACAATTTGATTGTTACATCACATTATTACATATTCAATATTATGAAATCCTGAGTCTGAGACATCATGCAGTAATCTTTGAAAGAACAAAAAAAAATCTAAATTTAAAAATAAAATATATATAATTTAGACAGACGGAAAGTTTTTAAAATCATGCTTCTTGTTCTTTAATGATTTTGGCAGATACATCATCAGAAGCATGATTATTTTTCACCTCTCTCGTTGTCTGAATAAAGCAGTGATATTCATCTATCACAGCAATCTCCAGCTCCATTGTGGGGCAGCTGTTTTCCTAGCAACGGCTGAAACAGGGTCTACACTTGGATGGGTGAAAATAATTAAGTGCTTGTCACAAGAAAGTGGGTTGTGGCATACCAGTCTAACACTGGGCCTACAGTAAATTAAATCTGGAAATGCCAAGTATCCAATTTCTTACTGTTGCCATTATGGTCACCCACCCATATCCATTTATCAATTTTACCCGGCGACGCCTCATTGCTGTACATCACACCACCGTCTGCTAGGAATCTGTAAACAGCTTCAGTGCACAAACTTCTCATAGGGAGATGGACTGTGCAGCTCTGAACACAGGGGGATAGACTCAGACACGCGGAGACACAAACACAAATGCACTTGCGCATGGACAAACACAAATATACGCACCCATGCACATGAACAGACATGAACACTGTATGAAACTGAACATCTGCAACACAGCAGCCTCTGTTTAATGTATGTTTCCACATGTGACAAAAAGACGCATTATTCCCTTCCCACTGTATAAAAAAATCTGTATTTTTGTCCTGTATCACTAGACTAAAACCAAACAACCTTAAAACAAGATATATTTACTTGAGAAGCAAAACTGCACAGGATATATTCTTGTTTGCAGAGTATTCATTTGCATCAGGTTATGACTTATTACATTGTCAAAATGTCTTCTTTTAAGTATAAATATTAAATCATAAATCTTCTTAAGATACAAAATATACAAGGTAAGAATATATCTTTAAGTTACTCCAATGGCAAAATTTCTTCTTTTAATCATAAACCTTATTTATTTATCACATATAATTTAAAATGTGTTTTTGAAAGAAGTCTCTTATGCTTATCAAGGCTGCATTTCTTTGATCAAAAATACAGTAAAACTGTAATATTGTGACATCTTGTCTTTAATATATTAAAATGTAATTTATTTCTGTGATGCAAAGCTGTATTTTCAGCATCATTACTCCAGTCTTCAGTCTCACATAATCTTTCAGAAATCATTCTAATGCTGATTTGATGTTCAAGAAACATTTCTTACTATTCTAAACAGTTGTGCTGCTTAATGTTTTTGAGGAGAATGTGATAACTTTTTTTCAGGATTGACCCCAAAATTTTGAACAGAAGTGTATATTCTCTGAAAACAAGCTAAAATTCTATTTGCAGTGCAAAAGTACAGCATTAGGGGTTATATTCTTTAAATAAAAAAAGTCTGAGATATTAGCAAAAGTGTGAAATGCGACTTTATGTTATAATGCAGTTAAGGAGACAGAGAGAGCTGACTGCTTTATGAATCTTTTTACTGTAATGCATATCTATAAGATGGCATGATTACAGATTAAAAGGTTGAGATATATCACATTTATGAGTCTTTGTACTGTCACTGAACTGAAATTCTAGCTGGGCTAACAATGAAATTCAGACCAGGCCATTGCTTTATAGCTCCAATGAATCTGGCATAAATATAAATTTTTTAAAAATCATGACCTTTCAGAGCTATTTTAAGAGTTTAAAGTGGCAAAGACAGCCATTTAGAGGCATCTTCAAAATTCTTTCAGGAAGATATGACAGAGTCCTTTGCTTTCTTCTTAAAATTATTTCCCTTCATTTAGTGAGACAAGACAAGTGATGTGCAGGGATGCTGCTTTCATCTAATTAGAGTAACGACCATTAGTTAGTGAAAAATGACACCAAATTGTCACAACTATTTGAAAGTTTACTATCTTATTTGAAAGATTACAGTCTTTAGGGAGTCAGAAGCCTCAATAATGATGTGGGGGGAAAATATGTATTGGTCACGTGTTTACCATCAAATGAGAGCATTCATATCTTTTTTCTTCTTCAATTTAATTAGTGAAATCATTGACTGCAACAGTCTTCTGCTGGATCCATTTATCCACAGTAATTTAAAATATGACATTTAGCTGACATTTATTTCTGGCTGCTGAGTCTTAAGCGAGTCTGCATGCAACAAATTAATTAACGGTAGGGGACAATATGACAGGATTTCACACATTTAGAATACATGTTGAATTTTCAGTGAGTTGTCAGTGACTACGTTTACATGGACATCAGTAATCTAACTTTTTACCTTATTCTAAATAAGCCAACATTATGATTATGGTGTTTACATGAGTTGGTTTTAGAATATTCCTTTCATGTTCCCGTTTTACATGTTATAGTTCATAGTTCGATTAATGGCACACGTCATTACGTCCCACGTGACATCATCCGACGTCCCCTCCGTAATTTCACATATAAACATATAGTTCGTCTTCATGATGATGCCATGTACAGAGTTTTGGGTGTTTCATTTGTAATTTTATGAAAGCTTCAAGTGCAGTTAATTATTTTTACGTGCATACAGACGATGGCGGTGTTGAAGCTCTTTATTTGCCGTCAAACGGTTGACCACTGTTGTGTGTGTATCCTGTCGCAAAATGCGGCGAAAAGTCCTTTACGACAGTAATAATGTGATTAAGGTGTTTACATGTCTATATTGCACTTCAGTAATGCGACTAAAATAGGAATACTCCACATGTCTTAATTAAATGTCTGTTTACTTCGAATATGACTTTAGCCGGATTAAGGTAATCTCTGTTTACATGGTAGATTCTTAATCATTGTTTTAATCATCGTATTGTCTTAATCATATTAATTTTGGATTATTGTTGTCCATGTAAACGTACTCAGTGACATAAAACCAAAGATCATACACTGACAGCACTTCCAGGGGAAATTTACAAATTTCGCACATTATTGCACGTGCTGTCTGCATTGTTTTAGCACAGATTCACTAAAGTAAGTAGCATTATCTTTCTTTTCAGTGAAAACATACCCATAATAATAAATAACAAATAATAATAATAGTAACAACAACAACAACAATAGTAATACTTGTTATTAATAATATAAATATTAATATTGACATTAATATTAATATTAATATTAACCCTCTGGTATTGTTCATTTAGGAGTCACACTCGTGTTGTTCATGGTCAAAATTGAAAATCTTAATCCTTTAATAATTTTATTTTTATGAAATGAATGCATCTCTCATTTCTATAATGTATTAGCAATTATTGTACTAGAATATTGTTACTAAACAATATTCATATCTATATTAAGGACCATTTATTTCTATATAAAATATTTTTCAATGATTAAAAAAATAACATTATGTACTAGTTTTCAATTAATGTAGTATTTAGGTTTTTTGTTAAAAAACACTCGTTTCATGCAATTCCGATAAAGTTCAGATTTCTAAAAATTAAAAAAAAAATGGTCTAAAATGACAACAGAGGGTTAATAATTGGGTGTATTCTGAGAAAAGCAACAATTGCTTAAGTGATTAAAAATTTTCAAACTGGATTGTGGGATCAGTCAGTATGGTACAGGTTTTTGTACTAAAATGCTTCATGCAAATGTTGGCACAACTGTGGCAAAAAAAAAAATTTGTATATGACAGCTTGTTCATAAAATGTCTATAAAACCAGGCCTATAGAAAACTTGAAACATATGTTCAACAAAATTAATACATGTTTGATCCTTTGCTAGTATCGAGTTCTGCTGAACTCGGTAATAAGATGAAGAGATTAATAAGATGGCGCCGACGCTGATGGCTGCCTCTGTGGCGTGCTCCGCAGTTGTTTTTATGTTTTTGTTAATTTGTCCTGTCTTTAGTTATATCCCTGCAATCAGTTTCACCAGAGACAAATTGCTGGACATTCGGAAGTACACACCACCCGATATTTCACCGGTTTTTGATTATTCTGATGTTTTGCTGGACATTGTTGTCGGGGGAGCTGCGGCGCTGATCACTCGCTTCAGGATATGCAGACGGGGGAAGCGAGCCGGCACGCTTGTGAAGCTCAGACAGCGCGGATTCAGAACGCCGTTGCCAAGCATCCATCTGGCAAAGCTCCGCTCTCTACCCAACAAAACGGACGAACTTCTTCTGCTCTCCCAGACAAATAAGGATTTTTCAAACTCTGCTGCTCTGTGTTTCACGGAAACCTGGCTGAAAGACGCCATTCCGGACAGAGCGTCGAGTCTGCCGGGCTTTCAGCTGTTCAGAGCTGACCGCGACGCAGAATCAACGGGGAAATCGCGCGGCGGCAGGACATGCTTTTACATCAATGAGAGGTGGTGTACAGATGTAACTGTGTTAAAGAAGATGTGCTGTTCAGATCTAGAAGTGCTCTTCATTAATTGCAAGCCGTTCTATTCGCCACGGGAGTTTTGCTCGTTCATTCTCGTAAGTGTGTACATTCCTCCGCAAGCACACGTGAGCACCGCTTTACAGAAACTCGCTGATCAGATCACAGACACAGAACAACAACACCCGGACTCTGTTTTAATCATTCTCGGTCTGCTGCCTTCAAAGATCAAAGAGCCAATTTAGAGTTCACATAGAGGCCATCTCTGGGAGAAAAACGCCCGTGCCCCTGAACTCTGCCTGAACTACGTGTTGAGCGATGCTTCCTGTTCTGATGATGCAGAATCCCCAAGACAGATCAGATAAAAGACCTCCTGTCCATTATGATCTCCCTGACCCTGTTAACCCGCTGAACCATACTTGTTCCTTTATTGAAGGATTTGTGTAGTGTGAGAAAAAGACTTATGTGTGATTATTCACACAAATATAAGTCTGTTTCTTACACAAATCTACTGTATGATTCGTAAGGACTACTTCTAATATACTTTTATGCTGCATTTGCATTCTGTTTGAAGCTTGAAAGCTTTGTTTGTTGTTATTGGTAAATTGGCAAATTCCTCCTTGTGTGTTCTATTGAAGAAGAAAGTCATACAGGTTTGGAAGGACACAAGTTTGAATAAATGATGACAGAATTTTCATTTTTTGGATGAACGATTCCTTTAAAATATGTAGCTCGTTCATTCTGAATAATGTCTTTGTATTAATTTTGGCATCATTTGAAATAACCTGTTGTTTTGATGCTGCATTTCAGATGAACACATAATCAGCTTATGCTAGACAACCCTATCACTTCACACATGGCCTGGAGGTTTGATTTAATCAAAGCCTTGCAGAGATTGTTATTTTGTCCGGTAAAGCTTATGGGAAAGTTATTCCGGGAGGAGATACTGTCAACACAGGTGTTTTGTTCATTATCTGACACTGATATTTACATGCAGTGCACCTAGTCTCTAATATAGAAGCCTTAAGCTTCTCCTACCATGAATAAATGCTTCATCCACATGCCTGAGATGCACTTGTACAGCATCAGCATATTTCAGGCCTTGGAGGACAGCCGTGAGTTAATTTAGGCAAAAAATGAAGAAGCACTATGCTTAAAATTACACTGTCAGAGACAGTCATTTCTATCAAAACAAATGTCTTATAATTGATAAATACCCACAAGCATTTATATTCTCATTTGGTGAGTCTCATAGAAACAGTCATTTTAATATTGCAATAGCAGTAATTCATTTAATAAAAAATAAAAAAAAACTCTGCAGTTATGTTGTTACACCAATAGTTGGCATCAAGTCTTTATTGGTGAGTAAATGAATCATTCACTCGACCGATTCATTTAAAATTGGTTATTCAATCAGAAAAGAAACAAAGTGATTGTCTTTACAAGTAAGTAAAGGAATCATTCACACAATCAATTTGTTCAGAAACACTTATTCATTCAGGAACGATACAAGTGACTAGGGCTGCACGATATTGGAAAAAACTCACATTGCGATTTTATATTTTTCTGCGATATATACTGCGATATGGAAAAAAAAAATCACCACATGACTTGAATAGTTTATTTGGAAAAAAATAACGATTGGGGTGATTTTGTAGGCGAGTAAATCAGCATAGGAAATAAACAAATTACAAGCATAGATAATTATAACAGAAAAAAAATACAAATTAAATAAGCAGTGCTTTATATTTTTCAGATAAGTCTAACAGTATTCAGGTACAGAAATTGAATAATCAAATGTAAAATAACACTGCCGCTACTAATTTTGCTTTGTGTTTTGTTGTTTGATTAACACTCATAACACAGAAAGCCTCAGGAACATTAAACTGCTGTTAACCAATATACTGTTACACACATTCATTTTCTTTTACAATTGTTTGACAAAATACAAGGAACCCATTATAATCTGATGCTGTCTACACTGGATGCGGCGCGGTACGACAAATTCCCGATAGTAAACTGATGCCGCGTTCTCTTTATGATGTACTGACACAAAGTTCAAATGATGGGCAACGGTCGCTTTGTCGCGTCCAGTATAGACAGATTTTGGGGCCGTTCACATGTCGCACCTAAAAACGCGTGGAAAACACTAGCCGCGCCGCTTTCTCCTTTTTTCCAAAGTGCTTGGGAGCTTGCGCTTTCGTGGCGTCTGTCGTTGCTAAGCAACCGTGATCTGCGCTCTCCACGACTATGCGGAAGTTTCAACAAAGGATAAATGGATTTTCCAGCACTGAAAATTGCGTGCAGTAGCTCTGCTACTAAATGTATTTAAAATGGGTATCTCTGTACAGCTGTTGCGTCCGGTGTCGACACCGTGTCTGTGTGTGAGCAAAGGAAACAATCAGTATAAATATAACGATCAGTAGCCTATACTAAACATCACATATCCTGCGATGTGACTATCGTGGATGCGAACATCGCGATATCGATGCTGAAACAATATATCGTGCAGCCCTATAAGTGACTGTCTTTATGAGTGAGTCATTAAATTGTTTATCAAACCAATTAGTTTTAAATGCTGATTCATTTAGGAAGGTAACATTACTTCTGTGTCAAAAAACAGACAAATTAACCAACAATATTCTGTCTAAAATGCAAGTTATTCAATAATAGTCTCTTATGCTTACCAAAGCTGCATTTAATTGATTAAAAATGCAGTACAAACAATAATATTGTGAAATATTGTTACAATTTGAAATATTTTTAATATATTTTAAAATTTAATTTATTTCTATTATTACTCCAGTACATGATCTGTAGAAATCATTCTAATATGCTGATTTGCTGCTCAAAAAAACATTATCATTATCAACAAAGAAAATATAATTCAATTATCAATGAAAACAGTTGTGCTGCTTAATATTTTTTGTGAAGACCATGATATTTTTTTTCCAAGAATTAACAGTATTTCTTTGAAATATATATTTTTTGTAACAACATAATTTATACTGTCACTTTTGATCAATATTACACACACACACACACACACACACACATATACATATATATATATATATATATATATATATATATATATATATATACACACATAAGCGTTTCCCCTGCCATTATATTAGGGGGCCGGCCCGCCCTCCCAACAATTTTTTTTTTACTTTATTTTCTCTATAGCGCCAGATCACAACAGAAGTCATTTAAAGTTACCTTTTCTATAGAACAGGTCTATACCTTGTTCTTTTATTAAACAAACTAAATAGCCTTATGTTATGTAATTTCTGTCTCTATGTTACATGGTTGCGCTCTCTGTATCGCGCACAGCAGAGTTCCGCCCCGATGCGCGTGCACACACTAGTATTTGTAAATATTAAGCCGCAAAACGACTATTTAAATATGATTTCTGTTTGTTAATGAATGGCGCAGACGCGCGGTTTTGTTTACTACTTGTACTGAAGCGCGTGCGCGTGACGATTCCGGTGATATTAACGTCTGTGGTCTCTCTAATGAGTACATAAATGCATGAACAACATCTCCAGAACTGCTCACTTAATGAGCATTTTACCGTTTCATTTGAGTAAAACACAAGAAATGTAAAGGTCACATACACACAGAAATGTAAAGGTACTCACGGCAACATATCAAAATAAAAGTTCGGTTTTACTTGAAGACATTGCGGCAGAAATATATTACTGTTGTTCAGTAGAATGTACGTAATACAACTACTACTACTACTAAAATTATTAAAACCTTATTTTTAAGGAATAATCATACAATATTCCTTCAATATTTTAATTGTAATATTAAATCCCCTTTATTTTCCACAAAAAAATTTTTGTTTAATATTCATTATTTAAAAGATAAATTAAATGAATGTTTTATGATTTAAAAATGTAAATACTCAACACAGAATTTCTGAGAGGAAAAAATTGTAAGGATATTGTAAGAATAATAGAAACTTGTTTTTATGCTTTCAGATAATTAGACATGCTAAAACAGAATTTGGTAACAATAAAACATAAGGTTGGAAAAAATAAAACATTTCATAGGACCCTAAACATGTAATTTGTGTTAAACTTTTAATAAATTGATGTTAAATTAAGTTTTATGATTTTAATGATAATGATTAATTGATGCTTTTTGATTAATAAAATAGAATTTAACCATTAAAAAGGAGTCAAGAAAAATGTAAATGGAAAAAATGGAATCCCCCCCCCCACACACAAAAGCCGTAAACCTTGAGGAAACACACGCATTACACACAAGCTTATGCATACTGTGACAAAATAATTTGTGATGCCACTTCATTATGGCTAGTCTAACAAAAAATAACTCAACTGTGTATTCCCTCATTTCTCATCTTAATTAAGGTAACACCTGCTGTATGGACAGCAGTCAGTGGCCTAATTGTGTCAAGACTCTCCGCTTTCACAGGACTCTACATCGGGTGCAAGGAGGAGCAGCTACTGTGCGTTTGAACAGGGATCAAATACTAGTGGCGGAGAAAGTTTTGCCCCCTCTCAAAGGAAAGCAATAGCCTTGTGCTGAGATACCACAAGTCATGCCTGGCCAATAGAAAGTGCGAGAGTTCCACTGTCATCTTTCATCTATAAATACCCCGGCCACAAACCGCTGCACCTACACAGCACAGCACCCTCACTGGGCCACGGGAGGGGGTCGAATATCAAGATTTCTATAAATAAAGAGATTGAAATTGCATTTTTTGCCACATGAAGTAGAGTATCGAACCCATTTGATTTAACACTGCAATTTATGCATGAAGCAAGGTGAAGAATGAGGCTGGGTAAAAGCGCGTGGCCTTAATCAAAGCTGTTTGGTAATTCACCTCCATTAATTCAGTGCTATATGAAGAGAATATCACTGCCATCTTACATTGTTATAGGTGTCACGTAGTTAAAATGGACAACAGGCACAATATGTGCACTTTTAAAAATTACCAACCTGCAAGAACCGTAATTGCACAGTGAATGCGATACTAATTGACCTTCGTGTCATGTGCCTAAAGAAACTTACCGAGCAGTATGACAGAATGTTAAATAGCTGTGTATATTCAACACTGAAAAACATCTTTCAAATGTGATGACCTCCCATGCCCACTGCTTTGAGTGGGTTTGATAGAACGCTTCACAAAACCATTAATAGTCTTTTTTTGCTTGCTTTTCCACTGTTTGTGCTTTTCCTCATTTCTTCATCATTGAGTCTTTTCTTGAGGTTAAAAGGACATGTGAGAGGCAGTGGCTGTATGTAGGAGAGCTGCATTGAGCTGGTTTTATTCCGATTCGAGACTGCAGATATTATGTTGAGAAATAAATAAATACAGGCCATGTACAAATTTCAGATCTCCTTGAAAAAAGTGCATCACCTCTGGAGACAATGAAAGCATTGTTAGCTGTTTGTGAAGTGAAAAAAAATTGTTTGGAGACAGATGCAGCTAGGTTGGCCTTGGACTATTCGGCCCTCAAAGACCCACAGATCCCCATGGTAAATGAGCTAACAAATGCGTCAACCAGAGTCCAAAACTAACTAAAACCAAGTTGTGTGTGTGTATCACTTAATATTAAATCAAAATATTTTATTTAAATATTTAAAATTATATATATATATATATATATATATATATATATATATATATAAGTGCTGTCAAAATTAGTGCGTTAAAGCAGGCGATTAATATTTTCCGTTTAACCCAGCACTGTCTCCCTCATCTAACACACCCGATTCAACTCGTCAGTTCATTAGTAGAGACTTTAAGACCTGAAGTTGGTCAGAATAGGTAAAGAGAAGCATGTTAGATCCACATCACGTTTAGCAGCGACAGTTCTTAAAGAAACAGCAGCCAAATAACCTAATAAACCAGTTGCTGTGATGTCTGTTAATTAAAGAAAAAAGAAATAACTTTTATATAGCTTTAAGGATTCGTCTATATTTAATTTAGAATTTAGTGTTTGATAACTTTATTCAATATCAGTATATTTCTGCTGGGCAAAATAGTGATCATAATCATGCTGAGGCTGTGTAGTTTTAAAAGTGTTTAATATATGCCGACTCACGCATATGATTCACTCCGTGCGATCGCGTCTCTGAACTGGAGCCAAAGTCCGGATCAGACTGTGCGCTGCCGCGGTTCGCATGACACAACATGAAACCAGACCTCATTTGCCCCAATCGAAAGCACATTTACACTGAATCATTCCCTATCGCCTACATTGTGCACTAAGTGCCATTCACTGTACAGAAAATACTACACTGTGAACAAGTGACCGATCTCAGCCGCAGCTTCAGCATCTATTTATAGTGTAGGGGCGGGCGCTTCAGATTCTAGAGAGCATTTGATTGGTCAGATTTAATGAGAAGCTGAAGTACGAGATGTCATCAAAAAAATTGTTGATCCGTTTAGGCAGAAGTGACGAACTGCAAGCTTTGAATGCTTATATCTTCTAAATCCGAATTTTGTCACTGTTTTGGAGCACACTGCCTTATACATAACCTTAAGACTAACATATTGATACTAACACCCAACAAACTTTAATTTTTATTTCATGGGGAATTTAAAAGTATATTTAAAAACTTTAATGTTAGGTGGGATTAATCATGTTTAATTTTTAGATAAAAATTGCATTTAATTAGTTATTTTTTTTATCGACTGACAGCACTAATATATATATAT
>NW_015505699.1:110431-148988 GCF_001515645.1 Sinocyclocheilus grahami
ATTTTTTTTTTATTTAGAGACAAAACAAATATATATATATATATATATATATATATATATATATATATATATATCAACCCTTTTGTTTCATATTAATGACAATCACCGTGTCAATCGCAGAATCAAATATGTCTGACACCTGTCACAAAAACATGAATGATAAATTTATTCATTTTTCACTTCACTGAAAAAAATTATACTACATTTTTTTAAGGTAAGTGTCAGGGTCTGGCGTCTGGTGTTCTCCCTCTCTCCTCCAGAGGGCGCCAGCTCCCGGACTCCCATTCCCCAAACCCCATACACCTGTTCACTCGTTACACTAATTCCCCAAACTCCACACACCGGTGCAGTCACTCACGCATCACACTCACCCTCAGCTGTGCCCCGTCTTCACTGACTATATATTTTCCTCTCACTCACCACTCGGCCTGGCTGTACGTGTGTATGTAATGGTGTTCGTCGTCCCTAGACCTGTTTTTGTTTTGCCTTGTTGGCCTTTCTGTTATAATAAAGAAGTTTTCACCTGCATTTGGACCCAGACCCGGTTTTTCCACTGTGCTTTCCTGACCGACCCGTGACAGTAAGTTGTTGCAAACTATTTGTTTTAGCTACATTTAAAAAATAAATTTGTCAACTAAATGTATTTATTTAAAGGTAGCTAAAATAAATCGATTGCAACCACTTCCCTTTGATTTAAACATAAATTAAGTTGCAGCTCCTAATAAAGTTATCTTTCACAATCCCCACTCTCTTACACTGAATTAACTCATGAATTATTTTTAAAATATACACACATAATTGGATTTGGAATATTATAATCAGGTTTATCTAGACGTAATCTCATAACGTTATCAGAATTGTGAGGATGTGAGCCATGGGTAGATCTGAGAGACAGTTGCTTCAAAGCACCAGAGGAGCCTAATGCAAATATATATTCATATTCTCAGGCCACGGACTCTTTTGAAACCTGACTGTAGAGTGGTCCACTCTGCGTGAACTCTAATTAAACTAAGATGCTCCGGTGAGACCTTCCCATGCAGAGACATGTTTGCGTGTTGATCTGGGATGCTGGAGATTTTCACACACCTCTCACCTCTGAGTTTTGAACCTTGGGGAAAGAATGTAATCTACAGCCTCACACATCTGAAGTAGAAAGGAGGAAAATGCTATCAAGTCACATGATATGTCTCACAGTTTCATCTTGGCAGAAAGGGATGGTTCAACCAAAAATTTTTTTTTTTTTCATCATTTACTAACCCTCGTGTTGTTTCAAACATGTATAGCTTTAAACAAAAGTTTATGTCTCCTCAGATATTGTCAAGTTGCATTGGAATGAGAGCATTTATGAAGAGACTGTCATGTGATTTTCCACTGAGAAACATTTCTTACAATCCTGACCTCCTGAGCTGAGGCGTATCAATTAAAGATATATTTTTTTCATCATTTACTAACCCTCGTGTTGTTTCAAACATGTATAGCTTTAAACAAAAGTTTATGTCTCCTCAGATATTGTCAAGTTGCATTGGAATGAGAGCATTTATGAAGAGACTGTCATGTGATTTTCCACTGAGAAACATTTCTTACAATCCTGACCTCCTGAGCTGAGGCGTATCAATTAAAGAACCATGAAAGAAACTAAGTGAAACTCATTTAGCTGGTTTAGCAAGTATCAAGAACTTCACATTATGTCATAATTGTTTCTAAACTCACATGTTAAAGGGCTTGAAGACAACATTATATCTCCTTTTGTACAAAGAAATTCAAAGGTTTGGAACTACATGAGGCAAGTCAAACAACACACGGTTAATACCATTTTCTATAAATAATGAATTTTAATATTTATAGAAAATGGTAGTTAACTATATGCAATACATGATACAATGTACTTGTATGTGTCTCAGTAACATATTAGGTAACATATTCACTTATAACACACCACAGGCTGATGCTTATGGGTCAAAGGTTAAGCACTCATCAAATTATTGACAATAATGATACCCTAAATGGGAAGTGGATTTTGTTAATGTTCTGCAGAGGTGGGGTTAAAACTGACTTGAATAATTGCTCCAAATTGCCTTGTAAATCTAGCAGGGCTGTAAATGACTATTGATCTTGTTTAAGTGGTGTGCAAAGTGAGCTCAACGGCAATCAAATTAGGTGAGGAGAACGGTCAGTAATGCATGTGCTATGATGTAGTTCTTTATAATCCCATTGACTGCAATAGACCGTCTGAAAGCAATACAATTGATTGGCCTGTGACTGATCACATCCTTTTTTTTGGTAGCTGAGAACTCTTTCTCAGGCACTTTGCAACGTTATCACTGTAACTCTGTAGTAATTACCTCATAATGGAGTGTCAATCACTGACCTGATAATTGTGAAATGGGCTAAAAGGTTCAGACTGGACTTCCTAAAGCACAGTATTAAATGTCTGGGTTTAGGAAATGTCAGTTTGCTTCCTCTCTGCATAAAACGCAATGTCTCCATCTATGTAAGAAAACACCTGGTGCATTTTAATTTCTCTACGTCTCTAAACACATCAACAAAGTCTAAGGAAACAATGTAAGAACTGTACATTTCAGCAAGATATCAAATTAGACAAGTGTTGAAAGATCCACAGCTGTAATTTAACAAATAAGACCGAAGGCTTATGTGATTCAATCTCTTTCATGCACAAGAAGTCAACACTCAAAATTCTCCACTAGTTTTTTCACCAACCATTTCATTGCTGAAATTGTTGTGTAATGCATCGCTGCTGATGTATTTGAATGAAAACAATTGATCACTGTACTGGCAAGTGTATAATAACCACTGACTGTAACTGCTCTGAAATAAATGCTAGTATTATATAGTAGGACTAGAGAGTCAAATGAAAGCTAATAGAGCCATAGACAGTCCATCCACTGCTTCTTTTGAATAGCCATGAATGTCAAATTATGCTTTTTGAGTCTAGATAGTGTATTTAGACAGTATCTACAGTAGCAGAGGGGACTAATGGGGTCATGCTAATGCCCAGTTGCCCACTAGGGCTGCACGATAAATCGCATGCAATATTTAACGCGCATCTTGTCAGTAAAGCCGTTACTGACAAAATGCGTGTTAAATATAGCATGCGATTTATCGTGCAGCCCTATTGCCCACCAAAACCTTAGATTTTATTAATCCACCAGGAAACAAAAAAGTCATGTTTACAAAGAGCCAATCATCAAAACTCTACTTCTGCAAGATAAAATCAGATTACACTGAGGACAGACTACATGAACCAGGGTTTTCAAACTCCAGAGGGCTGCTAGGGGGTCTGCTGAAAATTTGAGAAATACAAAAATTACAAAATGCATTTGAACAGAAAGAAAAAAATGTAATATGACTTTCTGGGGAAAAACAAATAAGTACACAAATACATCTCAATTTAAAATGTTTCTTTTTGGCAAAAGTTGCACTAATTTAACATAATAGAATTGTAAATAATATTGAATTAATTTATTTCTTTAGAGCAATGGCAAATGAAAGTGAATAAGTGAGTATTTATACAATTAAGTATTTTTCAGGATTCTCTGATGAACAGAAAATACAAAAGAACAGCATTTGTTTGAAATAGAAATCTTTTGTCATAAATCATAATCACATCCTAAATGTCTTTACTGTCATTTTTTATCAATTCAATGCATCCTTGCTAAATAAAAGTATTCATTTATTTTCCAAAAACACATTTCAATATGGTTAAAAAAGTTTATTATTAATAATATTACTCTATATTATCTCAAAAATGCCAGTCACCGCCAGCATTTTTGATCATTTTCACCAAAATTTCATGACCCCCAGAATATTTTGTTGCATGCATATCTGAACATGCAATACATCAAAATAAAGAACAGAGCCTCTACTTTTAAACAAAAAAAGTTGTATTCTATCTTCAAGCATTCTTTTTAATCAACACTTGAATGTAGGTAAGTTTCATTAAAAAAAAGCAACATTTTGAGCAAAAAGCTGAGAAGATTTTTATCAAATACTGCATCTGGATCATATTCAATATGATGATCAAAGCAAAGATGCAGTAGATCGCTTCCATCAGCACCCCCAAAGCTTGCACAGTCCTTTGCCACTTCCTGGATCGATATTTCACTCAGTAATTTTAGGCAGTTTCATTTATATGCTGTTAATTGTTGATGATCGCATTATTTTTCATATGCATCTGCTTACAAATGAGATCGCTCCTTTCAACGTCTTCCTCGTCTGTGTTTTTTATCGGGACTCATTCAGGAGATGCTTAATAGCGCCCCTTAGCATATAAGAGTGAGAACGTGGAAACCCGGAAAATTACGTCTTTGGCGGGGAAAGAGTTCAGTAACCAGTAATATATTTTATTGTATTTTACAATGTATTCTGCCAAGTATCTGTTTGTCCCCAACATAATTTTGAACAAATATAGCTAAGTTTAGTAGAAATATTTTTAAAAAATTATTCTTCTAAAATGGAAAAACCCCACAAGCCCGCAACAGATTGAAATACCTCTGTGCCAAAACTTAGTTTGAACCGCAGTTTCGCTGCCAATGATTCAGGGTCCACAGAGACAGCTGTCATTGACTGGGCGGGTTAGATCAGAGGGTATGGAGAGACAGATCAATCAGCACAGGAGAGATGAAACTGAATAGACTCCCTTTCCAGGGCACTATTGAACTGTTATTTAGCTTCCCCACCAATGACTGCTTACACAATCCCTCAGTCAATAGTAACGTAAGATTCAATCATCTCAGTTTAGTCATTCACTAATTAGATTCTAATGCGCTAAAGTGCTCTGCTTTTTTTGGCAACAAACGTCTCAAATGTAATGCATTTAGGGAAGTTCTACATAAATTGTTTGTATCTTGTCAAGCATTTAAGCTCGAGGCTCATGTAAAAGTTCAATTACTCAGGATGTGTAGGCAATGTCAGGAATGACAACTCATGAACAATTTACTGTAAAAGACTGTTTTATATGAATTAAAATGATTTTTTTCTATTTAAACTGAACTTGACGGTGTCCCTGTGGAAGTTACTACAATTTAAAAATGTATGCGTCGCCATAAACGCATTTTAAAATCGTTTCCCAGCAAATCAATTTGATTTAAAATGAAAAGGTTAAATACTGCACCAACAAACAGCAGTGAGGCTGACAGGCAAATTTCCTTTAAGACCTTCTGTAGTGTTTTTCATTGACCCACATTTCCGAGAGACAACGTCACAATATCTCCCCCGCGTCTCTCGCACTCAGTATAATATCATTCTCATGAGCTTCCGCGCTCAGCTAACAATTGTCCTCTGTCGCAAGATGGAAACAGACAATATTAGCAGCTTTTGATGGCTCTGCAGGGAAGTCACAGTGAGTTTTAAAGCCCACTTCACCACATGCTAGCACTTCAAATAAACCGAAAAATGGCAGTAATCAAACACAGCATTAGCTCTTGCAGAGAACAACTGTGGTGTACACTGGGAATTCACCATGTCTTATATATAGGATAACTTATTAATAGGGGTGTAACGGTGCATGTATTTGTACTGAAAAACTTCGGTATGGGCAGGGGTGGCGTTTCCGTATGGCAGTTGCCATACCTTAGCCCAGTCAGATGTGCCGTGAAAAATTATCCAAACTTCATATCTCTATATATTTTGTTATTATTATTTTAAATAATTGGTCTTCCTTATGTCTTTTTGTGGGTTTTACAAATATTTTTCCAATGAAAAGCATTAAAAAGAGCTTGTCACTGAAGCTCGTAACGTCATTGGATCCTCAAACTGTCAGCGAATCCTCGTAACTTTACCCCGCCTCCATTCAGATTGACGCGCCACGCACAGCCTGGAGGAGATAGATCTCCGCTTATTCGCAATTCAAGGGTAAATAAATAACTGATGTTTGAATAAGTACAGCGTTTCTTTACTCAAACACTATGGGTGCATCTCAATCAGCTCCCTTATTAAGTAGTCAGGGCACTGATTAGGGAGTCGGCCATTTTAAGGGCTGTCTCAATTGCAAAATCCTTCCAGTGCACTGGAACGTTCTCTCCATGAAAAATCCCACAATGCACCGCAAAAACTAGGGAGCATCGGCATACACTAAACACACATCGCTAGACAGGAAATTAACACATCTAATTAACATTTATAATTAATATTCGACTGAAATGTTGTAAGAACATGTAACAGAACGATGTGTTTAAAGAGAATAAAAAATAATATCAAAAAGAGATCGTCCTTTCTGTTGTTTATTAATTCATGCGGTGACGTTCTACAATGTTGTCCGTTGACATTATACATAGTCATGTCACTGGAATTCGAGTGATCACTGTCCCAACGTGCAGTGAGTCAGGGAACTTACCAGTGACCGAATTCGTGTACACGATATGCTGATTCACAAGCTCGGGAGCTAGGGAGCTGATTGAGACGCACTCTATGTCTGTAAAGGCGAATTTTTTTGTGCGTTTGAAGAGCGGAGAAGAGTCTAAGCTTTTGCCGTCTAGTTGTAGCCAATAGGCCTGTACTTGTGTACGTTTTAAATATAGCGCTTCATTGTTTATATCATGATATTTTGGCCAAGTGTATTAAACGACAAGAAAAACTAAGCACCAATATAGCTACAATAAAAGTTATAACCTGTAAGTTGCTGAAAGCGTTTAATGCGATGCACTCAGATTAGAGGTCTGCTACCTGACGGCACGGGTCGGCTCGGGTTTATAGCTAAACTAAAACTATATGCAGTAGCCTAGGCTACGCTACTTTCATAGACGCACGCACACACATTATAGCACACGACAACACAGCACGGAAACTTTTATTAGTAAAATAGCTTCGACAGGCTACTGACTCGCAACTTTATATTTCTCTGCAATGAGGGGGTAAAATCGCTGTTTTTGAAGGAACTAAGCCTCATTGCTTGTAGAGAGAGGCGCGCAGACGCAGGTTCACACACGAAACATTCATCTCTCTCTATCTTTCTCTCTCTCTCTCTCTCTCTCTCTCGCTAATTCAAATAAATGATATAATTAATTGATTCAAATAAATGCGATCTTACCGCACTGCATCTCTGTGTCTGATTTAAAGCAGGCTGAATGCTAACGAGCCTTAACTGACGAAAATGACCATAATTTGCACGATGAATTATCGTCTTGTCGTATACAACCATTCAAAAACTCGGCAGAATTTATGTGATCGAGGCACCTGATGTTCATAAACTTTCATAACTGGTAAGTGTTTTTTCTTTTGCCTTGTGAACTGGCCGAGCCTTAATGATTCTGTTTCTTTACATGTATTTGTTTACTGACCGTTGCATGCAATCGTGAAATACAGCTTTTTTTTTCTAAATTGGCTATTCGTTGTGGGAAGGAAAAATAAAGATTTCAGGTTCGGGTCGCGTTCGGGCTCTAAATTGAACTGTGCCGCTCGGGTCGAGTCGGGCTGGGTCAGACGATCTCGGGTACGGGTCGGGTTCGGCTTCAGTTTAAAGCCTGTGCAGACCTCTAACTCAGATACAGCCGTTCTAATGACAGACAAAACAGATCTCCGTCATTCGTTGGTCAAAAACCAACTCCATTTGATCTTGATTTTCATAAAATGTTAAGTGTCTGATAAAGCCACAATACCAACTCTGTGCAGTGTTTAATTGTATTTTCATCTTTTTTCCTATATTTCAGTGCTTAGTGGTGTGCCATTGGATTTTTTATTTATCAAAACTGAAACACCCCCCCAATGGTTTTGTGAAACGTCGCCACTGAGTACGAGTCTTTCGGTTCGGTACGCACATGTACCGAACAAATCATTAAATTTTTTCAGAAAATTCAGACAACAAATGCCGTTTTGGCACTCTTTGATGAGGCATGAAAGCTCGCTGTGCAAACGCCTCAGTTCTGACTGCAGCGCAAAGTGCAAGTGAGCGCAATCATCCCTTCCTCTTTACTTCTAGTTTTAACGCAAAAAAACATGAATGATTATAAATGATTATATTAAATGATTATGTAAATTATTGTATTTTAACAACAAATATAAATTTTAGCATATAATTTAGAAGTTAATTTAAAAACTGTATTGAGTGCAATTTGCATGTTTGCATACAAGTTTTTAATTTGAGTTATGATTATTACAGTTAAAAATAAATAGTAATTAAATTTAAGTTTGGACATTTATTTATGTATTTTATGAGGTAGATTTAAAGAAAAATTTAATTATAATTGAATTGATTTAATGAAAGAGCAATTTGTTCAGTAAAACATTGCTTAATTAAAAAGAAAATAATAATAATTTTCAGTATTTTTTTCAGTATTATACACATGTTTGTGTACCGTTACACCCCT
The DNA here is from genome assembly GCF_001515645.1 of Sinocyclocheilus grahami. Classification (NCBI taxonomy): domain Eukaryota; kingdom Metazoa; phylum Chordata; class Actinopteri; order Cypriniformes; family Cyprinidae; genus Sinocyclocheilus; species Sinocyclocheilus grahami. Next base: position 118,753 of record NW_015505699.1, read on the forward strand.
ACTAATTAATCCATATAAATTTTTAGCTTAAAGGAGATGATTTAATATTCTGATTTTTTAAAGATTTCTACATGTAGTATTTATTATTATTATTATTATTATTATTCTTTGTCACGTGTCTATTATGTTTTAATTTAGTTGGTTAAAATTATTTTCCACAAGTGTTATGAGATTCCTTTAATTTATCACAATTAATATTTTAATTTAGATCAATCAAAATTAAAATGAAATCAAAATTAATGTAGGGAAATTGTTTTCCACACGTGTTATTGGATTCCTCTGATTTATCTCTGTTGAACTTTGTGAACAGCAAGTTGTATTTAGTCATATTAAATACCATTTTTACATGAATAAAAGCACTTAATTTTGAGGCTATCACATGAAACATATTTTGACAGTCACAAAGATCAGATCATTTTAACAGTGTGAACGTTTTCTTCAAAAATGAGTCCGATGTTAGACAGACCTTGGTTTTGTTGCTGTAGTGTCTCTGTGAGGTCCTGTAGGTGCAGAAGAAGAAGACCTCCAGCGCCTAACAGCAGCAGGAACCAAAAGGAGCAGGGGAGTCTCATGACCGTTGATCGCAGGGACCTCCTTCTGCCTCCACAGCCGGCCTCCAGCACCTTACACTCTACCCACATCACGGCCTGTGACGCACGGCCCTGGTGGTGGGACCTACACATCCACAAGCACACACACAGAAAAAAAACACAGTGCCTTACTGAGGCAGTCGTTACTGCTTTACTTCTGCAAGACGACCTAGACACCAAAGCTGGCGGTCTTAGCGTCAGGAACTAGAATTTTTAGGGTACTTTTTGAACACCTTGCAACACCCAGAAAACTACAGTGCCAAGTTTTGTATACACAAGCAGGACTCACATTTTCTCCGAAAATGAAAAACAAATCTAGTTAATTCTGCTGTTTGGAACTGTTGAAAACTTTTATTAGTTTCAGTCACTTAAAAATTGAAAAGGACAATGGGCTGTCTGCATTTGTGAATTTTTATTTCTGTATCTCGCATACTACAATGCGCAAGCATTTATATAAATAACGTGTTGTGTTTTCGCAGATTTATCTGATGAATATTCTGCTGACTGCAAGGTCCCATTTCCCACAAGAGAGGATGCAGGCAAAGAACAAGAAAGAGAGAAAGGGAGGCACAGTTGTGTGTCGAGTTCATGCCAGGTTTGCTGTTCTCAGCAGGTGAGAGCAGCATAAAGAATCATGTGCTCCATGCCTATAGGGACCTGAAGCCTACACGAAACATCTTGCCCTGCCTGTTCCACATGTATCCTCTACACTCTGTGAGATTAGACTGCCTGCCTCAACCGACCCACACAAACATAAATTCTGATTACAAACATTCATCATAGAATGTGCCTCACGGAGCTTAACACCAAACAAATCTGGTGCACTGAGGAAGAAATTATAGACTGATGTGAATTAATTTGCTTTTAACATTATTAATAGGACTGTGCATAATAACATTAAATGGCATTTTTCGCAAATAGACTGCAAAATAGGGCCTGAAACCACTGATCTATATTAGGGCTGAACGACTAATTGCATTTGCGATAATATCGCGATATCGCGATTTTTCAATCGCAGATTACACTCGGTCACGTGACACATGAGAGTAAAGAGGTGTGTTCGACTTGAAGATCGATCGGTGTATGACAAAGTACGGTGAGAGAAAGCATAAGGAGATGTCCGCCCTGTCTTATAGCTCTCGCAGTACTTTGATGACACACACCCATCGGTCTAAGCAGCGCTGCTTCAAGTCGAGCGCGGGTCATCAGCAGAAAAAGAAAATAAATAAAACAGTAAACAGCCAAAGGACGTAACTTAGAATGGGAGATGGATTGGTTTGTGAAAGCGAAGAGAAAAGCCATAGATGAAGTCGCACAGACCCAGGCAGGTGCTGGTCATTCAAAAGCTAAATGCAGAAAATATGACGAGGCATATCTTGCTCTCGGCTTCACTCACCGTGTCTATACCGGACGCTACAGTTGTCGCGTCGTGCCGCAACAGCTCTACACTGGACACGACAAAGCGACCGTTGCAAATCATTTTAACTTTGTGTCAGTACGTGATAAATAGAACAAGGCATCAGTTTAATGTCGGGTTTTGTCGTGTCACGTTGCGCAGCATCTAGTGTAGACAGCGTCATTGATTATAATGGTTCTACTGTATTTTGCCACTCGCGTCCGGTGTAGACATGGTGTTTAATGTCGTTGGTGAGGAGGAAAGCCTGTGTGTGTCCTATGCCTCAGCGGACAGCATGAAACCCACAAAAAATAAATAAATAACCGAGAGAGAATAATAATAATAACAGCAGTTATTCTCTCTATGCTATTTTTCAGTGTTTCAAGTGATGCAGGTGTTTTTTTCCCTGTAGGTTTTTTAAATTAATAAAGCATTCATTTTTCATAATGTTTAGTGAAATTATTTGGTAGTCTGAGGTTTTTTTATAGGTTTAAAGGGGGGCGCGACCAAAAAAGTTTGAGAACCACTGGTCTCAAGTTAACAGACAGTGTTAAGTGCAGTCCACATGTTTATTACAGTGACTTTGAATTATCTAAAGTAGTGTGGTAAAGCAACAGCTTTGTTTTTATATTTCTGCAATCTACTTTAGTTTGTGTGATTTGTTACTGACTTTCATATTAATGTTTACACGCTTATTTGTCTGTGCTTTATGTTGTCATAATTATTACATGCTTACAAGTTTGGAAGTTCAAAAAATCAGTCAATATACAACTGTGATTGTAGTTGTTAAATAAAAATGTCATTCATATCAATTCATGCATCACCTAATTTCATCGTAACATATAGGCCTGGCCTACAGAAAAGAACATTTATGTTTAATCTACCTAATAGTGTGTTCGTCCTACTATACAATGATTTATAGCTTGTCTTTGTTGAATAATACAGAACATAAAGAGCTTTAAAAAAGAATTGCATATTAAATCGCAATCGCAATATTGGTTAAAAAAAATTAAGATTAAAGATTAAATTAAGATTATTTTCCAAAATCGTTCAACCCTAATCTATATACAGTATAATGACTGGAACGCTCGTAGCGTTCTAAACTGCTGACAGGCAGTGAAGCCACCGGAAGTGTTCGAGCCGCCATCTTACTATTCCCTACCGGCAGAGAGCACCATTGAGTCACAGTCAAACTGCTGACCTAAAATCACCCGATTTGAAGCGAGTCAGTCACACGGGATTAGTTTTTATGTCATGTGTACAGTATGTAAATTCATTTTTACTTCAGATGTTATCTGCAATGTTTATGGTCTTTTTGGCCAGGATAAGCTTTATATTTAAATCATTAAGGTTGGGGTGTGTCTGCTGCACACTGCTGAAACAGGTTAACGTTAATTGATCCAACACTAAATATAGCCTATTTCTTTAAGTACGTTATTATTCAGGAATTATTAAACACGAACGTATTAGTATCAGAAATTGATCTGAATATACAATAATACAATACAAGCCTCTGTTGCTACAGTATATTGCTTTATGTTGTACTGAAATGAAAAGCTTACCATGCATCATCTTGGAAATAAGGCTTCTTGTCTTAAAGTTCATACTGTATGTAGTCAGTTATTTCTCTGATTAAGTTATGATGTGTATATTTTTAATGTCCTGATTGAGCAACATCTATTTCAGACCCTCCAAGATCACGCAAATATGGTGTTTTACTAGCATTACCGTTTCCATGTAAAATGTTATATATATATATATATATATATATATATATATATATTAAATTAATCATTAATTTAACCACTGTTTAAATCATTACCTGCTTCAAAATGAATGCTGTTAACAAAATCATTGTTGAAACATTTGCAGTTAGCCTACTGTACGAATAAAAACACTATAACAAAATTACATAAATAATGAATAACTGTAACGTTACAAGGCGAATGAAGGTATACAAAGCATAAATCTTTATTCAGATTTCAGAATGAGCACTTTGTCATTTGTTATATACACTCTTAAAAATAAAGGTGCTTAAAAGGTTCTTCACAGCGATGCCATAGAAGAACCATTTTTTGTTTCTCAAAGAAGCATTCAGTCAAAAGTTTTTTAATGAACCATCTCTTTCTTACCTTTTTATAATCTCAAGAATCTTCTTTCACCACAAAGAACCTTTTGTGAAACAGAAAGGTTCTTCAGAAGGTTCTTTATGGAACCATTTAGACAAAAAGGTGCTTCTGTGGCATCGTGAAGCACCTTTATTTTTAAGAGTGTATATGTTGAGGATCTTGTCCGTCTGATGTTCATCAAGTTCATCTGATGTTCGCTACAGTAATGTGTATATGAATGTAACATTTTAATAAGCAGGGGAAATTCCCGACATTAAACAAATAACCGTTTGCATTGTAAGAAAGTACAGGGATACTTCAGATATAAAAACGCTGACTTGTTAGGTGATGGTTTTTCATTAGATTTGAACAATTTCCTATTAATTCAATGGGAATACTGGGGAATACCAATATGGCGGCGCGGCGGCTTCATTTTCATGACATCATGAGCAATCCAGTTTTCTATTATAGATCAGTGCCTGAAACTTTTTCGAGAAATAGCAAAAGTAAGTGTTTAACCTTCAGAAAATGACTGAAGTCAACTTTAGGAGGTCAAACTAAATTTTACATGAGGTGTTTTATTTTCCATTCATTTCATATGAGGCTTGCAAACCTGTTACCCAATTTGGGACATGTCTAAATATATATATATGTAAGTGAGGACCTCTGAAATGGGACAAAAAATGTAACTGGTCTCATGTCATCAGAATAAATCAAACTGCTAAGCCTAGCCTACAGAAATTATTTTTAGCATTGTAAATGTAGCTTCATTTGCTTTGCAAAGACATTTTCATTTGCTTGAAAGCATTTTCCATTCAGCACTTAAATGCAAGTGCCACATTTTCAACTGTAAAACCGAACATCAAGCCTTTGCCAGACAGAAACTGGCCTTATCATCTTCCCACTTCAAAACACCAAAATTGCAGCTTGATGTGTACAGTCGCATCGTTGCAGGCAATCAGGGCTGAGGTGATGGGGGTTAGATTTCTTCAACAACAGCTTTGAGTAAAAAAAAAACACCCCATCCACCTGCTCCTTCATCGAATCCCCCTTTCCTTTTATCTGGGCTTGATTGCTTTTCCCTGGATTGCCCCACTTCCTCCATTACCCCACTCCCAGAATATTGCTGATCCCTGACCTGTATGATAGCAGGATTTAAAAAGGTCTTGAGTAGCACAAGGAAACCTGTGGATGTAATCTAGAGCTGCTCTCCTTACTAGAGCCATAGGATCTTCTGCTAATGAAAGCAGCTCTCTCACCAGATGCTACCCTGCCTTTTAAGATCTTAGATTTGACATCCACTTGTGATTATACTTCTAATTCAAACCCAGGTCAAAAGGGCTACATTTGTTTCACTATGACACTTTTTATAATTATTGCTTTTATTAAGCAAGATCTCTTATGCAACTGTTGTATTTGCCCATTAGTCAGACTCAAAATATGGAAATTACATTTTAAAGTTATTCTTTAAAGAAGTCACTTTAAATAATTTATTCTTATATTAAACATAAATTTACAATAAATTTATTCTAATTACCATGTGGCCAAAAAAGAAGGGGTTTCAAGCTCAGTTCAGGGTTCAGAGAAAAATTATAAAATAAAATAAAATAAAATACTAAAAAGTAGCTAATTTAATTTTTTTGCCTTGTAAAAGCTGGCTAATCTATCAGAGATTAATCACAATTATTTTGAGCTCACATCTAAAGTAGCAATGAAAAAACAACAATAATATCAATATAATCTAAATATTTTTCCAAATAATAATTTATACACAAGACAAGTATATTTTTTTATCATAGAGGGATCATTTTGGGGTGTTCACCACATCAAAAAGTTTGAAATCTTCTAATTAAAGTGAGTCAAAAAGAAAAGACATTTCAGAGGCAGAGCAAGTTATTACATTCTGATGAAAGATCACAAATCAAACATTTCTCTTAACATGTACCTATGATGCAATTAGACCAGGAGCATGCAGAAAGTAAATAAGATCCATTTGGATTTTTCTGTCAAGTCTAAAGGTCATATGATAATGCTAATAACTGTGTATAGTAATTCAGGTACAGCACAGTGGCTGGTTTCAATCATGTTTGATTGCAGTTTGGTGGAAATTTGGAAGTTGTAACCACATCACAGACTCGCAAAGACCAGATGTGCGCAATTACCCATCATAAATTAAATCTGTGTATTTACATAAACAGACAACATCAAATTTGTCTCACTTGTCTGGACAGCTGTTAATTACAAAAGATGCAAGGTTGTGTAGATGCAACATGGACTGCAAATTGAGTTCTGCAAAAGATTAGTTCCGTAAAAGTAAGGTAAAAAAAAGAGCATTGACTCTTAAACTACTGGTGTATCCAATCCAAGCTTCTGTACGCTGTGTGGTGTCACATTAACATTCATTAGAGTGACAGATGGAGGACATACTTGCAAATCAATACCACTGTAAGCTCCCCACCGTCTCTCTCCCCCACTCCCACTCCACGTCCTTCCTTGCCGAACACACATTCATCATTGCTCTGAATATTATACTTCACTTTTGCAATTATTACCCTGTTGAATCAGTACTCTGAAATTAGAAATGATTAAAACCATTGATCCAGTTTACAACATTCAAACACAGCAACCATATTGCATTGATCTGTCAACATAATCTCAGTGTAATCTTATTAAAAAAGCAGCGTTTATCTCCACAAGCTTTTTTGAATAATAATTCCCTTTCCAAGGTAAAATCATTTGATGATTCTCTGTGCTCAGGTAGTTTTGTTCAGAGAACTGGCACAGCAGGACTGGGATTTGTCCAGTAATTTCAATAACCTATTGAGAGACTAAACAAAATTTGCTATCTGTGATAAATTATATGATTAGTAAATTCAATTCAAGTTGTCAAATAAAAGTTTTTCTGTATGTAATTAAAATCAATCCTAATCTACCTATAATATAATTACTGATTGTCAAAAAGAGTCTCTAAAGCCTTCTGAAAGCTGTGGAGGACCCAGTGACGTCAAAACCTTTGGATTAATGGATTATGGTATCTACTGAGCATTCAGGTTATTTACTTGAACTCGAGTGTGGCTAAATGTACAGTCTGAATCATAACAATAGCAGATCTGCTAAAAAAAAAAGTCTGAATCTGAGATTTTTTACAACGATTGGCTCTTATTAGAAAAAAGCCCACCTTTTTCTACTGAAATGTAATGTGAATGTAAATGAAAAGTGAAGAATCTCCACAGTACGCTTACCCAAATGACTTAATTTTACAATAACTTTTCCTCCCTAATCATATCGAAATGGTGAAATAAATCACTCTCGCTGCACAGACAGAAATCAGTTGATCTTTATATAAATGAGATATGGGACTCCTTTGCATTATTAACTTGATTATCAAAAATCTGCTTTCATGCCCACCTGCGCATTTATCATCTATACGTTACATCAAAGGAGAACATAGCTTATCCTTGAAATATTCTCCAGCCCACTTCCTTAGGTATTACTGGAGTGAATGAAAGATGTCTCATTATAGTGATTCTCTCACACTGAATAAAAATGATACTGCGGCATGCATGACTCACGGCTCATGCTTTCCAATCATACAGGGTTTTAGGATGGTGATTCCCAACCAACGGTATGTGTACAACAGGGGGTATTAAACCTATAAAAAAGAAATAACGACTTTAATATAAAACTAAAAAACAGATATATAATTACAAAATATATATAAATTAATAATAATTAATTATTATCAATGTTAATAATTATTATTGCTGTGGTTACTGTTCTTAATAATATTTCTATATATTTATTGTTTATAGATCTGTTTATATAAAATATTTAAATATTTTGATGACCGTGAAAGCTTACCTTTATGTCATATTTATTTTTATAATCATCATTATTATTGTTTTTATTAATATTCTTGATTTTAGCCGATATTCTTTGTGTATATTAAAGTACAGTACCAGTCAAAAGTTTGGACACTTTCTCATTCGTGTGTCCAAACATTTGACTGGTACTATATATAGAATACAGTATATACATAAACAGAATATATATACATAAACAAATTTTTTGCAATGATCACTGATTTGTGATGAAACACTTATAATGACGTAACAGAGATATGTAATGGAGGCAAGGCATTTAACAATTTAACAATAAACTTTATTATCCAACAATAAACTTTATTATCAGTGCACTGAACAGTAAAGTTGAAGTTTATTCAACTTTAATTAAATTAAATTCCATTCAACTTTATTCCGTTGAAGTTTATTTCACTTCGGAACATTCATTCACGGATTTGCGCTACTGTCTTCACACACAGACAAAACTTACTAGAGTAGTGTGAAGTGTGGCATAATATACCTCTGTAAATCAATACAATATAAATTTACATCTTGCGCACTTTAATGCCCTTTGATCGTAACGGCTCATATCATATCGATCAGGCTCTAGTAAGAATATTTGATTAGCTACTGTTTGATTAGTTACTAAGAATTAGGTATGTTCATTTTAACCAGTTAACCGTTAACCAACCGTAAGAATTATAACCGATTAAAACAATCAGTTAAATGGTTTAAAAGTCATTTATTTATTTATTTTTCTCAGTAATTTATCAAAATATTTTAAAAGGTTTGCTGCATGGTTAAAATACTCTATGCGTATAAAAAATTTAGTTTTTTTAGAGGAAAAAAAACATGTCGCGTACAAGTCGCATTTTATTATTTCATTCAGAAATAGACCTAATGCCGATGTGAAATGTTTACAAACATTATAATAAACACTGTAAACATAGCTAGGCTATTTTAGTTCCCCTCACTCCACAACAAAGCCTTTCAATTAACCGTATTTAGAAAAGAACAAGAATTAAGAATATAAGAAGCTAGACTATAGCAATATAAACAACAAGCCAAAACAAATTAATTTAGGCTAAAATGAAACTGAAACCAACGTTGGGTCTCTCATTCGACACAAAATCAAATGTTTCCGTATTCGTGATGTATTTGAATGGCAAATTATTATTTATTATGTAGCCTACTTCACTTGCGTTCCAATATCCACGTAAAACTAAATGTTTTGCATAACATCACGGCGGTACGGTGATAACACTTAACGGCACAGATTTTAACTGAGCAGTGTTTTTTCCCCATATGTTTGACTGACTGTATTTTATTATTATAATGAACAGGCTGCATTGTCAAGGTAGCAATGCTTAACTGTGTGCGCGCGCACAATTTTTTCCTTCTAACAGTGGAAGCAAATACTCCTTTTAGTCATAAAGATAATCGGAATTGTAAAAGGTTTGCCTTTATTTGTGTACATTCACAATAAAAACAAATCTTTGTGATTTTGTAAAAAAAGCCTAAAGAAAAATAGGTTGCCACAATTTCTGCCGTCTGTTTCTTTTCGCGCAGCAAAAAAAATTAACCGAAACTCTGCATAGACTTGTTGCACAGTTTTTCTTTCATTTTCTTAATTTATTATTTAAGTAAAAATATATTTCTCGTATAGCTTTTTTTTGGCGTTTTTTGCCTTTTATTGATAGTAGTGAGACAGGAAGCGAAGTGGGAGAGAGAGGGGGGATGGGATCGGGAAAGGTCCACGAGCCGGGACTCAAACACGGGACACCCGAAGCGCTACATGTCGACGCGCTGCCCACGAGGCTATCGGCGACGACAGGGTTTTCCATAGACTTAAGCTTTAAAGCATTTCATCCAGGTCGCCAGTAGCAAACAATGGAGCGCGCTCTGCTGGACAAACTAAGTAATTACACCATTTCATGCATTTTATCTGCGTTATATGTTCTGTAAAAAAAATGTCATATCGGCAGCATATTCGCCGATACCGATATATCGGCGACAGGCTCATATCATATCGATCAGGCTCTAGTAAGAATATTTGATTAGCTACTGTTTGATTAGTTACTAAGAATTAGGTATGTTCATTTTAACCAGTTAACCGTTAACCAACCGTAAGAATTATAACCGATTAAAACAATCAGTTAAATGGTTTAAAAGTCATTTATTTATTTTTTTTTCTCAGTAATTTATCAAAATATTTTAAAAGGTTTGCTGCATGGTTAAAATACTCTATGCGTATAAAAAATTTAGTTTTTTTAGAGGAAAAAAAAACATGTCGCGTACAAGTCGCATTTTATTATTTCATTCAGAAATAGACCTAATGCCGATGTGAAATGTTTACAAACATTATAATAAACACTGTAAACATAGCTAGGCTATTTTAGTTCCCCTCACTCCACAACAAAGCCTTTCAATTAACCGTATTTAGAAAAGAACAAGAATTAAGAATATAAGAAGCTAGACTATAGCAATATAAACAACAAGCCAAAACAAATTAATTTAGGCTAAAATGAAACTGAAACCAACGTTGGGTCTCTCATTCGACACAAAATCAAATGTTTCCGTATTCGTGATGTATTTGAATGGCAAATTATTATTTATTATGTAGCCTACTTCACTTGCGTTCCAATATCCACGTAAAACTAAATGTTTTGCATAACATCACGGCGGTACGGTGATAACACTTAACGGCACAGATTTTAACTGAGCAGTGTTTTTTCCCCATATGTTTGACTGACTGTATTTTATTATTATAATGAACAGGCTGCATTGTCAAGGTAGCAATGCTTAACTGTGTGCGCGCGCACAATTTTTTCCTTCTAACAGTGGAAGCAAATACTCCTTTTAGTCATAAAGATAATCGGAATTGTAAAAGGTTTGCCTTTATTTGTGTACATTCACAATAAAAACAAATCTTTGTGATTTTGTAAAAAAAGCCTAAAGAAAAATAGGTTGCCACAATTTCTGCCGTCTGTTTCTTTTCGCGCAGCAAAAAAAATTAACCGAAACTCTGCATAGACTTGTTGCACAGTTTTTCTTTCATTTTCTTAATTTATTATTTAAGTAAAAATATATTTCTCGTATAGGCCTATTTATTTGTTATAGCATATATATATATATATATATATATATAGGCTAGCTTTATTATGTTTTTCGCCGCTCGCAGAAGCGCTGCAGGTGCGTGATGTGATATGATGACCATGTGAATCCTCATGTTCTGTTGTTTGCAGCTTTTTGCGCATGTAAAATTAATCCCCAGGAAACAAATGTTAGTATTTTTAACGGGTCACAGAAACTTATCCATTCTAAATGATTTCAATTCTAATTTAAAATAATCTTGTCGGTTAATAATCGGTTAATGAGCGTCGGTTGTCGGTTAGGAAAAATAACCGAAATGAACATCCCTACTAAGTATAAATTATAAAACAATAGATACACTGTTTAAAATCAAGATTAAAAGGAGCACATTTTTGGTCTGAGTGTCGCTAGTGAACTATGGGGTTATGTAAAAAGGCTGGGAATCACTATATTTTGGATATTCTGGATATTCAGAATAAAATCCTGAAATAAAAAGTTTTGTCCAATCTTCCTCTGCTTAGGAAAAACTGTATTGACTCCCAGGCATGTGTGATATTAACCTGCGTGGATTAATGATTAGAGACCCGCCAAAGCCTTTTCATTTACAGATCACAGCATTTTTTCATTAAGTAAACTGCTGCTAGAACATGATGGAGGAAGGGCCGTGATTACTTGGGGATCAAAGGAAGGACAGAGAGGGAGGTTAAACCTGGTCATATGTGTACACAGAACCCTCATCCATCAACTGCCTTCCGCATGGATATACTGAATAATCCGTAAAAAGAGCATGAATCTCAAAAATCTCCTCAATTTCTTTCTCATCTCATCACGTCTCTAAAATCTATGCCCACCCATTTTGGTTTCATAAATCAAACACATTGGCACTGTATTTGCAGACAGTTCGTTGTAGGCTATATCTTATAATCCATAGCTGTCACCCATCAGTAATTACTTGCACCACGTGATTGTTAAACTGGGATTTAGGGTGATCTGTTTATTACAAAACACCTTGTCATGTGGTACAGACGATCTTTCATCAGTCATTAGAGTGTTGTGTGGTGTGAATCACCAATACAGATTATGCACTATGTGGGAACCTTGAACATTCATTATTCAGTAATTCATAATTACAAAATGTCATGCATTTCTGAAAAAATTTTAATTCTTCTACTTTTTATGTTTACTTTTATATCATTTTCATTTCTATCATTTATGCATGGTATTTAACTTTTTTTTTTTTTTTGCATAAAGGGAACTTTACAATTGTTGTCCATAAGTAATGTGTACATAAGGCGATAGCACTGAAAGTGAACGTCCCACCCTCTCTGCAATCGCCGTCTAAAGTCACGCCCCCTGAATGCATATAAGCTCACAGACCAGAATACCAGAGACAACATTACTACAATAGGCTACATCAGCGGTTCCCAATTCCAGTCCTCGCACTGGATGTGAAGACGTGTGTGTGTGTAAATGTGATGTGTGTGAAGACACTGCACAGCGCAAATCCGTGAATGAATGCTCTAAAGTGACGTAAACTTCAACGGATTTCCCCTGCTCAGAGAGTAGGGAGCAATGAACACTGTGTAGGGATCATATCGATCGGAACACAGTTCATGCACGTAGCTCACTTCTAACGAGCTGGTTATCTGAATCGGGTGTGTTAACTAAGCGAGACATGCAAAATATGCAGAGCTGGGGGGCGCGAGGACAGGAATTGGGAACCGCTGGGCTACATCATGTGTCATTCACCAGTGAGAAAACTTCAAAAGTACTACAATATCAGGAAGGAAGATCGGGTTGTTGATGTTTGTCTGCCATTCTCACTCTGTCTGCACAGCATGAACGCGCTGATGATGTATCCTGTCAGCGCGAACAGGGTGCGCAGAGGTATGCTAATACATACCTTGACAGGCATGTAGGAAAGCCAATTAAAATGCTCGGACCGAGCGTTTTGATTGGACGAACATTTCTTAGCCCTACGCCTTCCACAGAATATATAAATACAGATAAATGTATTTAGACCACTTAACTTAATGATTGCTATCATGATGTGAAGAGACTTTCAACCAGCATAAAAAAAAATAATTCTGAAGACAATCACCTATTGCACCTTTAACATTATTTAAATACAGCACAGAAAATGACAATACATTTCAAAATGATTCATTAACATTTACCACAGACTTGTTCGTTGCCCTGCTTCACACCGACACTGGCAATTTGGGCATCATCTGAAATTGCAACTTAATAAAAATATACAATTTCTCGCAAATACGATAATTCTGACTCCATTTGAAGGCTACATACTGTATATCATATCCTTAATAAAATGAAACCATGAATATTTAACAGTCCTTTTTTCATTTAAATCAAATTAAGTATGGCATCTACTTCGACTAAGATGCAACCTGCTGAGTATATATTCCCTAATGTCCTAAGAGACTCACTGCCATAGTAACCGGCCCCATGCGAGTCTCCAGATGCTACTGTCTGCCACTGCTCTCACTCAGGTTCTTTTATCCTTCTACTACCCATTGACCTTATCATGATTTTTTCAAGCAGGACATTTTCACATTCTTGTTGATCCTAGAACAAAATCATGGTTTTAGTTATCATATCCCTCTAAATATAAGGGTGGTTATAGAAATGGTTTCTTCATTGGAACAGATGTAGAGAAATGTAGCATTACATCACTTGATCACCAGTAGATCCTCTGTAGTGAATGGGTGCCGTCAGAATGAGAGTCCAAACAGCTGATAAAAACATCACAATAATCCACAAATAAATGACACTAATCCAGTCCAGCAATTATTGTCCTGTAAAATCTGCATGATTGTAAGAAACAAATCCATCATTGTAACATTTCAACTTTGAAATGTCGCTTTTGGCTAAAATTCACAGAAGTGGACTCATAATTCATAATAATGCTTCCTCCACTGAAAAAAATCCATCGCCTGTTGTCCGCTCACATCAAAAAATACCAACATATTTGTTTACAACAGTTTTGGCCAGTTTTATCACTTGTAAATTGTGCTTAATCTGTGCATATTTATCTCCTGATTCAGTAAATACAACGTTTTCACTAGAGACAAATATTATTGATAGAAGACTCATATTTTAAGTGCAAGCAACAGTTTAAATTTAGTAACATCTTGAAGATTTGTTCATTCCAAATCTTTTGCAGCTTTTCACCTCACAAGATGTTAATTGATGGACTGGAGTCATGTGGATTATTGTGATGTTTTTATTAGCTGTTTTGACTCATTCTAACAGCACCCATTCACTGCAGAGTATCCACTGGTGAGCAAGTGATATAATGCTAAATTTCTACAAATCTGTTTCAATGAAGAAACTCATCTACATGTTGGATGGACTGAGGCTGAGTAAATCTTCAGCAAATTTTCATTTAAGTGTAAACTATTCCTTTAATAGTTGCCATGTTTGTTTGATGTTGATCCAAATACATGTCCTGCTTGGCCAAATCATGGTCAACACATATGACCATCACCCAGAGGAAACTCTCATCCAGGTCCTGTTCTAGCACTACAGGTTCTCGTCTCTTACCAAGCTGCACATGACACAAAATGATCAGTGCTGACAGGTCAGTCATCACTATGCCTTGCTCTCCCTCTCTGCCCTGTCATCTTGCGACCGGCCTCATGTTGTGACAGTGTAAATTACATCAGTCACTGCACTGGGGCGAACACATGCTCATGCACTCATCTGATACAAACGCGAAATACACTCTGCTTGCTCACTACGTAATACCGACTGTGTTTTAACAACTTGAGTTATTTCCTTCTCACACGCAGATGCACACACACACACGGCTCAGCACCATATGTTGACCTCCCTTACACATGAGGTGCTCTGGCCCTGAAGGGAAATAAATTACACACTAATATTACTGTGCAGTGGCACGCTTCTTCAAAAGACAGATGTTTACTCTGGATGATCTTTAAACAACAGCTCCAGACTTTTCACATCTTTCCCTCTCCTTAATGCTGGTCAAAGCTCACTGTCCCCTGACCATGAATATTGCTGTAACTGCTGGTCTAAGTCAGTTTCCTTACCCCTAATCTAAACCTTAATAACTAGTGAGAAAGGAAAAACTGAGCTGAAATAATTTTACAAATGAAAGCAAATTTTAAATAAACAAAAGGAGTGCAATTTGCGGATTAACGCATTAACACATTTTGCTTTGGTAGGTAGGACAGGGTTTTGTATTTATCCTTTATGTAGGTTGCCATGACAGTGAAAAACACACTACATTATGCTTGATCTTCAGTTGCTTCATTAATTAGCAAAAGCAATGTGAGTACTGCTATATGCAGCCATTTGAATGTATGGTTCTAAATGGCAGGAAATCTATTTTAGGCGCATTCCACTAATGACGCACACTTTGGTGTCCTATGACTTTATTAATGTATTAGACACAAATACCACATTTCTCTGTACAAAGGACTGTTACTAACATAAAATTAAGCTTGCATGAAAAGTATCCAGTTGTATTAACATCTCATTGTTTCAAGCTGTTTTAAAACAATGTGTATTGTGCAAAGTGCTACAGTATAAAAATAAAATTGACTTAACTTGACTAAACACAGAAAACATTCCTACCTAAAATGGGGATTTTGGTCTGTCCCACCACAGAGTTTTTGACCTTATCAACAAGCTCTCATCGGTTTAATGGTGTTTATGCTACAAAAATAACAAAACGATTGTGCCTGGGGGACTTGTAAAACAGGTATCCTGAAAGGATATGCAATGGAATTTGGCATTTATTTTATTATTCAACATTCATTTTCTGATTGTCATACTCTCATACTGCTCAAGCAGAAGGATAATGTCATCTTGTGCTTCAACAAGGGATCTCTAAGCTAAAACTAGCAAACGTTAAAGTTAGTGAGTCCATGCTAATGTACAAACCTAAATAGTACAGTGTAGGTCAAAAACACATAAACGAAGGTCTACATTTAAGTGCCTCTCTCCATATTAAACTAGTTAAATGTAAATTAATTTAATCTTACCCTTGTCATCTGCGATCGTGACGACCGAAAGGCTGATGATACATGGGGCATGTTTTTGAGCAATGTTGCTGGGCAAATTTGGCCAATGTTGCTGTCAACGGGCAACCAGGTGAGACACGGGGCCCACGACCGATTTAAAGTATCCAGATAGAAATCTGTTACCCATTCTCAATGGAAAAGTGCCCAAGCAGCATTGCTCAAAAAAAGTCGCCTGGCAAAATTGCTCAAAGAGTTGTCCAGTGTATCATCAGCCTAACATGTGATCTGTAAACACTCAAGATTTTTTCTGTAAAAAATCTTTTATATATCCCTCCATGGCATATTTAAGTCCCACATGAATCATGCTCCTCGATGAGAGGTGGTCCTTCTGTGTCCAAAATGTATCTTCTTGGGACAAGGTTTTCACACTGACAGCTGTCATTGTAAGACAGTGAGCAACTCCATTTTTTTGTTCAAGTAACAGCAGAGCAACAGTAACTAAAGGAATAATCAAATGCATAATTTTGATATAATCCATAATCCAATGTAATATTCCTTACATTTGTGACATTTGAGAAGTAATGGAATTACTACAGCATTAATTTCGGAATGACAAGTGAAAGTGAAATTTGAACACAAATTGTTGTGTTGACTTAATTGATCAAGATAAACCATTCTCTCTCTCACACACACACACACACACACACACACACATACATATATCAGGCCCAATTTTATACCCTGCTCATGGAGAGCATGTTTAAATGAATTATTTAAGAATAAAAATATAAGATATGCATTGGAAGATCTACACATAGCAGTCTTCATAGCTTTACCCTGCATCGCCTATGTCACCAGCCTATATTCCACTCAGACAGTGTGACGAGCAGATCTTTTGAATGTCAAACCCCTCATCCTCTCAGGGCCTGACTAATCATAAAGAGTGAGAACTTGTCTTTTTACCTTCTCTCGGAGCTTTCTGATTTTGTCCTTGACATTCAGACAGCAGAGTCTGTCATGAGGCTCACAGAGGAATACTGTGTGGGTGCGAGGTGTGTGGGGCTGAAGAGCTGGTGAAGACTTGTGTTAGTGTGGGAATGTGTGTGTGTGTAATTCCAGTTTGGATTCTCTGCAGCTATTAAAAAACATTAAAGTGATACTCCGTCAAGCAGGGCTGAACTGCTGTCTAAGTAATTACTGCAGTGCTCTGAGAAAACAAATTGATATTATATTGTTGAGTTATTAGTCCACTTTTGAATACAACATGCATCATAGAAAGAAATGTCTGTGAAGTCATTCAATTACTGTAGCACTACAGAAGTCAATAACCTGCACCAGTCCATATTGGAGCCCTTTGAGGTTTTAATAACAATTTATAACCTCCATAGTTACAGATGAACAAAACATAACAGACTTAAGTCTGTAGAAAGGCTCCACGATTTGGGGGAAAAACATTTAATTGCAATTTTTCTGATAAAAACAAAATTCAGGTTTAAATTTTTGCTGTGTTTGGGCTGCACAATTTGGCCAAAACTTTGTGATTATACATCAATATGGATATAAAATAATAATAATAATAACAGTAACAATAAAAGTTATTATTATTATTAAATAAAAATAAAAATGCTAAAATAAAAATATTATAATAAATATTAATAGTATTACTACTTAGTAATTTTTCACTGTAAAAAGTGTTTCCAATTTTGGCCTTATTCCAATTAATTGTGCAGCTCATTAGTTTTAATAAACAATGGCAATGACACCGAATTGAACCTAAGTCAACATCAGATTAAAATAATATGCCAGATGACTACTACTGTTGTTAATATGTTTGGTCTACAAATAAACACTAAGCAGCAAAAGATAATGGCAATTCAAAAAGTATGCATCACAAACATATCTACAATGTATGATGGAAAACAACTAGGATCCCGTCATCTTAAACGCACCGAGTGTACAGCCAAAACAGAAACCAAAGTGATTTCTGTTCTTAAGTGGTTGTTTTAAAATGTTACGACTCTCTGCGGCCTCTGCAAACATCCATTAGTATAATGCTAAAAAATGCATGAGTTGTCCCACAAGTATTATTTCCACAGAATTCAGGAGGCTATAATATAGGCAATTTCTATGGCAGTGAAAGTAAAAATAACCCTCTGCATAGACCAGGGTGAAATACAGGAGAAACTGTTACTAGACAAAGTGATCCGATAATGACCAAATGTTGGGCAGCCAATCAAATCATTCCCCTTTGTGGGGGAAAAGAAGATCTCCGACATTCATAACTCACTCACTGGGTGAATAGTTGATGACCCAGATTAAAGATTAAACTTAAAATTATTTTTAAATTGTTAAAAGAGATACATTTGGTAGATGTGCCATATAAAGTGACTTTAAAGAAATATTTTGGGTTCAGTAAAATTAAGCTTAATCGACAGCAATTAAAGTGAATGGAGCCAATGCATAATAGTAAAATACTCACCGTTTCAATAGTAGCCTATAGCCACTAGTCATAAACTTAACAATATATGTGCTAACATTATTTTAAGGTGAAAAACAACTGCTTACTAACATTTGTATAAAGTAATTTGTATATTAAATTGTACAACTTTATTGCCATGACAATGTAATGCTGTAACCCTAAAATGACTATAAAAATGGTTGAATTTCCAGCTCAAATAGCCTACTACATAAGTTTTAACAGAAGAATTGATATTTTAAAGTGTTTGTGTTTTATAAAATTACACTTTAAAAAAATGGTGTAGGATTTACTTTTAAACCAATTTCACCAAGAAATTGCTAGTCAATTTTACAAATAAATACAAAAAAGTATTATAACACATTTAATTAAACATAAATTTTTTTTAAAGTAGAAAGACTGAAATATAATTGTTTTTCTAAAACATACTCCAATAATCTTTTTATTTACAACTTCAAAAATTTATTATTTTTTACAGTAAGCTTCACATTTATGCTTTTATATCCCCCCCCCCCCCTAACCATTTTGTCAAATGTGGCTCTGTCAATAGGATGGGAACAGGAGAAAACAGTGGGTCCACTAGCCATCCTTCCAAAAAAAATCAAAATGGGATTTCTGGCTCCTCCCAGAGTGAAGCAGGGTGTTCCACCAGTCCCTTCTCTCAGTAAAGATAAGAAACCAATACCTCATAGTAGCCTATGGAAGAATGGCATTTCTGCTGAGATGGGTTTGTATTATAGAAAAATTATGCTATTTTTTTTTTCTCCCCCCCCCCCCCCCCCCCAAAATGGCCCCATTCACTATTTTTCAAATTATATATTTTTTATTTTTTTATTTTAGATTTTTATTTATTTATTTGGACGAAAAGGGTAAATAAAAATCAAAAGACATTTTAAAAACTCAGCAGCAATTTAATTCCATCAAACTATTTTTTGAAAGCTTTTCAGAATGATTTATGACACAGTGCACATAGACATGAGACAGTGGCTAATCAAATTGTTTCAATATCAACAACTCCTTCGTTTATCATTATCGTTTGGAAAACACAGAACATGTGCTAGAAGGTCTTGTCCTCTGAGCACATCTATTTCTTAAGTAGAAGCTGGTGGGGACATGTCACCATCCTATTTATAGCCTGCCGAGAAATAATTCAAAGGAATCAGTGAAGATCTCTTAAATCTTCCCTTTCAGAGTCCTACACAGAATGAAAAAGGGGAATGTCTCTTTCTGCCTCAAAAGCCATCTGTATGAGACAGTGAAGCACACCTCTGAAAAGGTGTGAGTTATATCATGAACATCACAGTGATGGATGTGGCATCTGTCGGACAGACAGAACAGCACACATGGCGCTTGTTTCCAACTGTGACGGGCAATACAAAATTGAAGCTCTTTTTCCAAAAGAACTTCCAAAAGTGAATTTAAATGCATGTTGGAATAAGAAATACATTCTCTTAAAGGGACAGTACACCCAAAAATGACAACTCTGTCATTCTAAAGGATTTTCTTTGCAGTTACCATTCACATTTTATTTTATGGGGAAAAAATGAAATGGTGAATGACTGATGCTTTTTTTTTTTTTTTGAGTTCTTATGCAGACGGAAGTTATGTACTGTTTTAATGGAGACAGAATTTAGGCAAACTATCCCTTTAATCCAATTGAAAATAAATACACAAGCATCATTTAAAAACATTGACTTGCTGACGCTCAGTCTAACGGTTAGAAGAACGGGCTGAGTCAGACTTCAGTCCAACAGATGCTTAGAAAGCCGACTTGTTCAACTCATTAAAGTGACATTCATCATTTCCACTTGAACAACCCATCGAATGAAACAACATTAACGTTACTGCCCTACAGTCAAACAATATAAGTAACGTTAATTGCCACTCAAACTAGCGATAATGACTGCGTTTCTACTTATGCTCACAATTTCTGTTTCCTCACTCACTTCTCCTCAACACCGCAGTCCAGACTCGGACATTTGTACTCTCTTACCTGTTTGAAGCTCACATTTCTGGCCTGGAGGACCTATTTCTACTCTTTCCTGTAGGAATAAACACGAAAAAACCGTTAGCACACGCAAACACTTACCTCAACAATCTTCATAAGGATCAAATGTGCCGCTGTAGGCGCTCCACTTCGTTTGGGCTGGCTGAATTCAACGGTTCAAATTTCAGTATCGAGTTAGTAACTGAAGCATGGCACGTAAATAAAACGTAGCCCGCGATAAAACGCCTATCTGCGGTCGGAGTGTAACTTTAAAGCGGCTGGCAGCGGTGTTTGGAGAGATGTGAACGCTCGCGCAGCGCTCGTGTGTGTTGGGCGTGCGCATCCTGTGCTTCTATTCTCGCGCGCTCTCTAGGGACACCGATGCTGCTGCTGATATTGCCAAGCAACAGCTTCGGTAATAACCCATCAAAGTCTGACGAAGCTCAAGTTTGGCATGTTTTGTAACAGACGATAGAATTCATTTCGGATCGGATGAATTGGCATTCATAGGCAGGATCGCTCTAATTGATATTTCATCATATGTCCCAATTGGGTAACATGTTATAGTAACTTTCATAAATATCATTAACAGACATTAAATGGGACATTGCTTATGCTTTTTATGTCCCCATTATGCATGTTTTAATATACTGGATAAAACATTAAACTCACACTTTTAAGAATGGAAATCAATTTAGTTTTCTTTTATCACATTCACAATTTTAACATTTGACTGTTTTTGGCATGCACCTTCTAAAATGAATTTTTTTTTCACGTTTCTTCATTTTCTGTCATCTAAATGTTACAAATTTTTGAATGTTGCTTGAATATTACTTTCCATCTTCTTAATTTTCTTGCCATACATAGCCTAATAAAGTTATCATACAGCCTAATCAATCCAGTCATACTAATCACATTATTAATTGCATTTAGAAATTCATAATTTAATATTACAAATAAATTAATCAATTTTAAAGGCCCAAGCTTGATAAGAATATTTTATCATTTTGCATTTAATTTATATTTTTCTATTTAATTTTTAGCTAAAATTGTTCTGCATGACCAAAACAATACAGTGAAGTACTGTATAACATGCCATCTTAAATACATTCAATTATAAACATCAAAGTTTCATTAAAACAACTATTTGAATGTAATGATATCTGAAGAATGATATAGGCTAGTTATATAAATATTTAGATTATAAATATATTATTACAATGTATTTACCTGTAATTAGTTCCAATTTCAACCATCTTGTATCCAGCTACACTATTTAAAAATAAATAAATTACAATTATGGACATGTTTCATGGCATATAAACTAACACTGATAAATAAGTAAGAAAAACTATAAAACTATATAGACTAATAAAAAAACTAATAGACAAAAATCGAACTAAATTGCTAAATCTTTAATTAAAATTAAACCAATTTAATATTTCAAAATATTAACAAAAACTATAATAGTATCTTAGTTATACTCAAATAACACGTATGTCATTCAACTACACTCTTCTATGCTTGTTTACTGGATGACGCTGGACAGGAGTCTATAAATAACTATAGAGTCCATAAATAAATTCAGACTCTGGGGATTGACTGATTAAAGGAACATTGCGAATTTATAAAACTGAGAATGATATCATTTTGCAGCACTGCCCTATTTTACCAAGGTATGAGAATACATAACAAGCCCATTTACTGTTATTTTTGGTTGCATGGACAATTTATTTAAGTCTATAACACAACGCTGATTAACCTTTCTCTTGTCGATCAAATTTTATTTATGACATTATTTTGTCTATCGACTTGAGCAACTCCAAAACAATAGACTTCTACCGCGAAGTGGATTAAATGATGTACTGGAGGCTGTTGTGCTACTCTATCCTGAAGGCACATATTGACTGCTTTATAAATTACTGTCAGTTTACATCATTTTATTTCTTCACTGTCACCATGAGGTAGTGCTCGCTTTTTCTTACAGCAATACAGTTCACCTCGCTGCCCACAAGATAATCCATTGTTTTTTATTCACTGAAGAATATTTATCGTATGATTCAGGTCTTCTTGTTGCACAATCCACACAGCCATAAAATCTCGTCTCCAGTCCAAAATGTAAGGCAACATGGGACATTTTCTTCAAGGTCCTTTACTTGAGCGTAACCATTGACGTATAGCTGTTGGTTCGACCATCTAATTGTGTTTTATTTAAAGTTACTAAAACATCTTAATGAAAAGCAGTTAATAGTAACTGCAGTTATTGCAATGGTTTAAATATCTGTAGAACAATAAAAAATAAAGATATTTAAGTTATAGCAACACATCTCCATTAAAACCAAAACTGACTCTATTTACTTCCTTAAAGGGATAACACTGCTTTCCTTCCTGTCATTCCAAACCATAAAAATACAAAGTTCTGGCATGAAACTCTATGGCACAGTCCGACAGATCTAACTATATGACATAATGACATCATCACGTCACAGCTGATTGGTTCTCTCCTGTATCGGTAGCCAATGAGCTCACTGCTCAACATTCAAATACAGTAGCAGCGCACTTCAGAAACCCTCCACCTTCCCCAGCTCCATCTGTATAGATCTGCTATGGGGTGATCATGTATGCTATGCGGATTATTCATATATGTCATATGTGCAGCAGCAGTATTTCTTACATGCTCACAGCAGCATGTTGTGGATGAATTGGCAGTAGCAAATCACTGTACTTGCTCTGCCGCAGCATAAGCAGAGTAGCAGATCTATTCCGCCAAGACCAAATACATTAACATTGTCATGTACATTACCATGCAAATCCCTCCAAGAGTTGTCATGCCAGATCTTTGGTTAATCTTCGTAATGCCAATTAAGATATATTTACTGAAACCTGAGAGTTTTGTCCCTCTATTCAAAGTCCAGGTAACGACAACTTCGAAGATCCAATAAAGTGAATCCATATGAATTGGGTTGTTTAATCCAAGACTTGTGAGGAGATAAGACTGATTTACTGAGCATCCATGTTTACCATATGTGATGTGCTCTATGTATGTTTGTCGATCATTGTTTAGATGTAAATAAAAGCCTAAATTAAATCTGTTCATCATTCATATCTATTCACAAGACTTAAATTAAACCGCTTGTTTCATATGGATACATTTTACAACACCTTTATGGCCTGTTTGGATCTTGTAAGTTTTGATTGCTTGGACTTTCAGTGGAGGGACAGACACCTTAGGTTTCATCAAAGTCATACAGGTTTGGATTGACATGAGCATGAGTAACTGATGACAGAATTTTCATTGTTGGGTGAAGTATAACTTCAATGCATGTTCCTGCCGTATTGCGCACAATTCATCAATGCAATTTATATGAAAAGAAAAAGTTTGTCTTCACAATCTTTCATCAAAATGTAACTACTACTTTTGTAGTACTGTACTACTAACTTCTACTGTAGTTAGTGTAGCTACTACTACTATCTTTCAAATGACTTTCACATTTGGCTAAAAACACAACGGCTCCATTCTGGTATATGCAAAGAGAAATGGTCTTGGAAAAAAAAAATAAGGTGGGGGGAAAATATATTTAAATGCCGATTGCAAAAGTGTTTTTGGTCACACCAGTACTCACTAATTTTGGTTCAATTCTCGTCATCAACAAACCATGAACTGCGACTTTTGCCTCAATAAACTCCTAATTTGCTGGTTATTAATAGTTAGCAAGATAGTTGTTAAGTTTAGGTATTGGGCAGGATAAGGGATGTAGAAAATGGTCATGCAGAATATGTGCTTTATAAGTAATAATAAACAGCCAATATGTTAATAATAGGCATGCTAACAAGCAGTTAATACTGTGAATTGGTCCCTGTACTCCCGGTTTTTTCTTGCAAAAGTTTTGCACTCCCTCAAGTAATTTTGCGTTCACTCACAAAACCGGAGAAACTTCTAAAAAGTTCTCAAATGTTTTCATATAAGAAGTTCTCAAAAGTTTTGTAAGCAAACGCAAAGATTTTTTGGGGTAACACAAAAGATTTGCAAAAGAATGTATAATTTTTCATCCCATCATATTTTTGTACAACCTACATTTTCACTTGCAAATACATTAGACAGTACATCTAGTTGCGAATACTGGCTCATATTGAATTTAACGCAATTACTGAAGAGTCCTTATTGATGTTTCAGATTATTAGCTTTTGACATCTACTCTGATTTATGATGTCATTTTTAATATGATTTTTCTGTCTAGTTTTAGGGTGGCAAATCTACCAATGACTGAGCTGGACCTGGACTCAATCATTTGCTGAACTTCTTCCTTGTATGGATCTCCAACCAATACATAATTAGTTAATGTGTAGTGCTAGAAGCTTCTTTTAGCTCACTAATGGAGCTCTTACCAGGAGATCAAATAGCAGTTTGGTCAATGATGAGGTTTGTGGATAAAAAAGATGATGATGTCATACAGCCCGGCCTGTATGATTGCAAGAGCAAACCTCAAGCCTGAAATGCAGTGCACAAACCAACTAAAGTAGCTGATGCTGTTCAAGTGTGTAAAAAACATGTTTTGAAGACCATCATGCACATACCTTTTAATTGGGTAGTTAATAACTGCATCAGATGAACAAAAACTAATAAAACTCAGGAGAGTCGGCTATTTATGGAAATCACACTTTGTTATTGCATGTGACCTGCTTATCTCAGAGGGTGAGACACGAATCGTGTCAGAAAACTAAACTTCTAAAACAAGATAAAACTTCCACCAGGTGCTTCAGACAGATTTATTTATAACACAAAAGCCAAAATGAATAGTTCTTTCTCAAAGGATGGCATTTTCTGTCCTCTAACTGGATTTAGATGGCTCCCTCTGTCTTCTAAATTTAGATGAAGAAAGTGAGTCAGCCCACAGAAAGTCAATATTAATGGTGATTTATTGGAGAATGAAAAAGAAAGGATTTTAGTCAGTTTGAGAGCACCTGGCCCACAGGCTCAGAGGTAGCAGCTCTCTGAGGCACACTGGGGTGGAGGCAGTACAGTCAGCCCTGCCTCAGCTCACACGACTACCCTCTGCTGGCTCAATGAACCACCGCACAACACTGACACAGTGCATCCATCCAGTGCATGTCATTTCACTAAAGGCTGGAATACACTACAACTTCTGAACAGATTGTAAAAACACTAGGTGTCATAGTCATACACTTGTCGACTTTGTAAATAGTTACAGAGGAAAAACTGGCTAAATAGCTTTGGATCACACACACTACCAGACTTTGAAGTTGTTCCAAACGCAACAAACTCACGTAGAGACACGGGACTTGTTGCTAGGAGATACATGACAAATTAAAAGATTTGTCTTCTAAAAAAGGCTCAAAATATCAAACATCTGTCTGAAAGTCTGAAATCCTACATAGTGAGTCTGTGACTTTCTATGAAGGCTAATCTGTCAACTAAGATCTGCAGACTGGCTCTGACTGTCGGCAGCTAGCATAGACTAGTTCAGATTGTAAATTGGAGAAAAATCTGGACAAAAGTTGTGTAGCATATTCTAGCCTTAGGTAGGAACATCTGAAGGGGATGTGGACTTTGAACATGCTCAGGACATTATTGAGCTGTTGGATCATGAGAACTCAAGTCCCACTATTCTTCCCCGCCTATGGCCTATAAACATAAAGGCAAAAAGCCCAAAAAATAAAAAACACTAATAAATGACATCAACCCCTGCGAGGACTTCAGATGACACCAACTCTGAATTCAAAATGAAACAAACTCTGAATACAAAACTGTCAAATTTAACTTATATTGTAATCATTATGATCACAATATATAATCATTGCTTTGATGTGTTCATTGTTTCTGCTTAAATAAATTGGCCTACATGATGTTAACTATTTGCTTAATTTGTATCATCTTAGAACTGTACATTTCTGCCATATGGACATTACTTTGACACAGTCACCACTGATTAGTGATAACACTTAATTGTAATGTAGAAATATGCATCTGTAAAGCTTTGAAATGATATGTACTTTTCCTGAACTGCACTGACCAAAATCTGGTGTAGAAGCAGTTTTCACTCAGAAATTGCAAGTAAATTTCACAAACATTTACATGGAAATAGCAAGTAACACGTTGAATTAAATTAGAAGTTTCATAGAAAAACTAAAACAGTATTTTCTCGTAAAATGTACTCCAATGATCTTTATTTATTACTTCGAAAACTATTTTTTACAGTGTAATAGACTTTTGTCAGGTCAGTGCAATATTTAATTTCTGGCAGGAATGAAAATGATGCTGTGAGGGATAGAAGTATGGTGTGTTTAACTGTACTATTGTTTAACAACATACTGATTGTGAATTAAGCTGCAAATTCATGTGATTCAGAAACTGAGTTGATGATGATGATGATATCACAACTGAGCATGTAAATATATGACTGCCCATGCTATACACACAAAAAAATTATTGCAGAACCAATTTTCACTCAGAAATAGCTAGACATTTTCAATTAATTAAAAAGAAAGAGCAAGTAGCACATTGAATTAAACATGAAATTTTAAAGTAGACAGACTGAAATGGTTTTATCTTGTAAAACATACTCCAATAATCTTACACAAAAGTTAACATATTAGCAAATGTCATTGTTTTGCTTAAAATTATAGTTCACCCAAAGATGAATATCCCAAAATGTATTCTAGTAACTTCATAAAATTAAGGTTGAACCACTGATGTCACATGGACTATTTTAATGATATCCTTACTACCTTTCTGGGTCTTGAACAAATCACTTGTGTTGCTGTCTATGCAGTGTCAGAAAGCTCTCGGATTTCATCAAAAATATCTTAATTTGGGGTTCCGAAAATGAAGGAAGGTCTTACAGGTTTGGAAACACATGAGGGTGAGTAATTAATTATAGAATTTTCATTTTTGGGTGAACTATCTCTTTAATTAAGTTTTAAAAGTGTATTATCAAATGCAGTCTGTTTGAAGGTTTAGAGGGTAATAAATGGTCATGTGAAACAAAACTACAATGTTTTTTGTTGCAATAAACCTTAAAGCACACCACAGAGAGCAATAAAATGTGCTAAAACATTCACTGAATCAATACAAAAAGTGTTGGGGCTGTCTGACCTGACGACACTGTCCAGAGAATCACTCAGTTTGTTTGTTGCAGGTGCTGCTGTTACATTCCTGCACCTCTAGTGTGCGCTCTGACTCTCAGCCCTCTAAAGACAAAGTCCTCATTGGGTTCCCACACCAGAGCGACTGTCATCAGAATACTACAGACATGGGGAAAGAACATTATCAGCAGTGCATTTGGCAATTACCCTGAAATGTATTTCTTGGGGCTACTGAGTCCCTCGCCACATTAGTGACTTAAGGTTTGTGTGTGTGCTTGCAATTTTTTTCAATACCTTACTGCTCCATTCAGTTAAAAACTGGGCCCATTTCAGAGTTTTCCACATCACTGGGCCACTCATACTGCATTCCTCATCAGGCAATATTTCACCTGTATTACTCACATGAACAACCTCCTGTGAACTTTGACCTGTCCCACACGGAGCTGAGCACTGAGGGAATAGAAGCAAAAGCATTACTCTGATGTGCTGATACAACATATTTATATTTAACAATATTTTCTAGCCTACACATTGGCCCTGATGGCTGTATTCTAGATCAAGGTCATAAATGTTTTGGCCCTTATGGCAGTAATGAATTTATTAGAGACTGAATAGGGTGCAAAGGTCAATCACAGCACAATCTGCAGACCTCATCATGTTTGTATTGTGTGGCATGAAACCATGTGGCCAGTTGGTGGATTTAACCAAATTTAACTGAGCATGAAACATTGAGTACACATTGGAAAATATATTTTGCTACCAGCTGAAACAAACCCTACCTTCTGTAAAATAAAAATGGCACTAAGAACAGGAATAAAGAATCCACTGTCACCGCATTAAGTCTATGTCTGTAAACAGGTCCATGGTAAATCCTGTAAAATTGACAGATGTCACCTGCTTGTGTCCAGTCGGTGGGAATCTGCCACTCGCTTCATATCTTTAGTTGACAGGTGGCAGGAGTTTCAGGGACAGAAAGATGTCAGCAGAACTTTGATGACACTGTCATTGTTTCAGCTGGCATTTGCTTGCTTGCAGAGCAGTGAGCCGAGACCACAAATCTTACTACTTTCAGACAGCTCATTAATGGCCCCCTTCAAAAACACATACATCTTAATGATAGAAAGATAGAATAGACAGAACAATACACTGATAGATCAACAGAACAATATATAGAACGATATAATGATAGAACGATAGAACAATAGATAGAACGATAGATAGATCGATAGATACAGTGCCACATCTTCGTAAATTTATTAAAAATAAAAAAAAAACTATAAAATAAGTACATTGCATAAGTATATTCATATAACTAAATATTTCGCTGAAGCACCTTTACAGTCTCAAGTCTTTTTTTGTTTGATGCGACAAGCTTTGATCATTATCATTTGGCAATTATCTGCCATCCCTCTCCTCACCTCTTCACCTCTCAAGCTCTGTCAGATTGGATGGGGCAGACGCACATTTTCATGTTTCTCCAGAATTATTTGATTGGGTTCAAGCTCATGCTCTGGCTGGGCCACTCAAGGATGAGTCGCTCGGTATCTGCCGCTGGAAAACAGCCCCACAGCATGAGGCTGCTACCAGCACACTTTACTTTTGGGATGGTACTCTGCAGGTGATGAGCAGTGCCATGTTTTCCTTCAAACATGATGCTTGGAATTGAGGTTCATCAGACCAGAGACTCTTGTTTCTCAGAGTCTGAGGGTCCTTTAGGTGTTTTTATGCAAAATTCTTCACTGAGGAGAGGATTGAGTCTGGCCACTCCGACATAAAGCCCAGCTCGGTGGTGTTTTGCAGTGATATTTGTCCTTCTCTAGATTTCTCCCATCTGCATATATGATCATGGAGCTCAACTAGAGTGACCATCATGTTCTTGGTCACCACTCTAACCAAGACCCGTTTCCATCAATTGCTCAGTTTGGCCAGGAGGCCAGCTCTAGGAAGAGTCCTGGTTGTTCCAAACTTCTTCCTTGAAGGCTAAAAGAGACTACATGCTTCTGTAACCCTTCAATGAAGCAGATTTATTTTCTGAAATCTTCCACAGATGTGTGGCTTGACACAAACCTGTTTCTGAGCTCTACAAGCAGTTCTTTTGACCTCAGGGCTTGGTTTTTGCTCTGATATGCATTATCAGCTGTTAGACCTTTAATTAAGACGTGTCCCTTTCCAAATTATACCCATTCAATTGAATTTGCCACAGGTTAACTTCACTCGAAGTGTAGTAACATCGACAAGCAATTTGAATGTTCCTGAGCTAAATTTCAACTTTTTCAGAAAGGGTATGAATACTAATGCAATGGAATCATGTAAGTTTTTTATTTTTAATAAATGTGCAAATATGTTAAAAACCTGTTTTTTGCTTTACCATTATGGTGTATGGAGTGTAGATTGATGTGGGGAAAAAAGTAATTTAAAGCAGTTTAGCATAAGGCAGCAACTTAATGTGAAAGGGGATATGAATATTTTCGCAAGGCACTGTAGACAGACAGACAGACAGACAGACAGATAGACAGATAGATAGATAGATAGATAGATAGATAGATAGATAGATAGATAGATAGATAGATAGACAGACAGATCAACAGAACGATAGATAGAACGATAGAACGATAGATAGATCGATAGATA
>NW_015505699.1:149101-185069 GCF_001515645.1 Sinocyclocheilus grahami
TAGATAGATAGATAGATAGATAGATAGATAGATAGATAGATAGATAGACAGACAGATCAACAGAACGATAGATAGAACGATAGAACGATAGATAGATCGATAGATAGATAGATAGATAGATAGAATGATAGAACGATAGATAGAACGATAGATAGAATGAGAGATAGATAGATAGAACAACGGAATGGTAGAACAACAGAATGATAAAACGATAGATAGATAGATAGATAGATAGATCAACAGAACGATAGATAGAACGATAGAACGATAGATAGATCGATCGATAGATAGATAGATAGATAGATAGATAGATCAACAGAACGATAGATAGAACGATAGAACGATAGATAGAACGATAGATAGAACAACGGAATGGTAGAACAACAGAATGATAAAACGATAGATAGATAGATAGATAGATAGATCAACAGAACAATAGATAGAACGATAGATAGATAGATAGATAGATAGATAGATAGATAGATAGATAGATAGAACAACAGAATGGTAGAACAACAGATTGATAAAATGATAGATAGATATATAGATAGATAGATAGATAGATAGATAGATAGATAGATAGATAGATCAACAGAACGATAGATAGAACGATAGGTAGATAGATAGAACGATAGGTAGATAGATAGAACAACGGAATGGTAGAACAACAGAATGATAAAACGATAAATAGACAGACAGACAGATACAGAAGATAGACAGACAGACAGACAGACAGATAGATAGAGCGATTGATAGAGCAATAGGTAGATGGATCTGTCCATTGTCATTCTCTCTTTTTTTAAATCAAGGTCGTGAGTAACAATTGCTCTCACAAAAGTGTAGCTTTCAGCTCCAGAGTCTATCAGAGAAAGCAAACAGCTCTGACTCTGTAAATATGACACAGACGGCTCCTTTCAGGCTCACCTCCAGGTCTGCTGTAATGAGGATGCCGTGGGCTGCACACTTTTCTACAGAGAGAATGAATTCCTAGTACACTCCAGGGTTTTGCTGCTGGAAGATCAGCTATTTTGGGCAACAGAAAGGATTTTTTCCGCTTTAATATGTTCAAATAAATTATATCCTGGAAGAAACGTAAATAACTGGGATCTAAAAACATTTTTGAAGGAACAATGAAAAAAGTGCATTTAAGTAATATTATTTAATAATTTCAGTAGTGATAGTTCACAATAAAGTTCTATACATCCTATACATTAACATAGATAATGCATTAGATTTAATAATATATTTAATAAAACATTTTATTATTTAATTTAGAATTTATTTATACTATTGTTCATTGTGCAATCATAATGCATTGTGTAATGTGCAAAATTAGTATGTAGAAATTGGCATTAACCAATCGCCCAATTTGCAAATAAATCTGATGTGGAGAACAAACGCTGTACTGAAAATCTCAAAAGAAAAATCCATTTAATAATTGTACTTGCTGACTCAGTGATCTGGTTACAGTGAATCTTGAATTCGGGGAGGAAAATTGTCCATCTCTTTAAATTGTCCATCTCACTCTTGAACTGCTCTCTTAAATACTGCATGTGTATATAACATGTCTTAAAAAGATCTTTAGTCTGATGCTTGTGTAAAATACAAAAACTGTGTTTTAATGTAAACTACAAGAGATATGACTTGACATGTCCACTATAATCACAGTATATCATTGCAGCAATCAATAAATCATTCACCCTGCTCACATGGATTCATACAGCTTCAGATCAAATCTGAAATTTCACACTCTGACAAGCTTACATGGATTATTTGGTACCTTAAAATTGAAACGCTACTCATCCAGATGAGCCAATCAGATCATTAC
This sequence comes from Sinocyclocheilus grahami, assembly GCF_001515645.1. Taxonomy (NCBI): domain Eukaryota; kingdom Metazoa; phylum Chordata; class Actinopteri; order Cypriniformes; family Cyprinidae; genus Sinocyclocheilus; species Sinocyclocheilus grahami. Next base: position 150,930 of record NW_015505699.1, read on the forward strand.
AGCCTAAAGAGAAGTATGGAATACTGCAAACTAAATTTGGCCATGCATACACAAAACTTACTATATGTGAATTTAAGTATTTTCCGCATGTTCGTTCCACTGGGTCAATTTCTAGGGTGAAAACCAGATTGTTATTGAAAACAAAATTGCTCATCCTTTATTAAGAAGCATATATTACTGTTGAAAACCCAGTTTGCACCAATACATTCTACCATACGATTCTCTTTCGCTGGCACTCCTGCCACAATTACATGCTACAGTGACTTTAAAGACCCTGCAAGGGCAGCCAAGGCGTTCTCAAGACACCTCTGCTTGGTGCTCATTTTGCAAGGTTGTTTCAAAACAAATCATCACCCTGGGCAACTCTGAAGTGAAGGAACAGCGTGGGTGCAGTTGCAACATGTAATTTTTCAGTAATAATCTTCCAATCCAGCAGGAAAACGACACATTGAATGCAGTTTATGTGATTTATGATTACGCAGATGGTATGTTGCACTAATTAGATGAATAATATGCTGTCCAATTAAACCATCTTTCATTTTGTGCAGTAGTTCCTTTAACACCACATTGTGAAATGAAGACATTACTAGGGGGATGTTGTGTAACATCTAACCCATGGGAAATAGAGGGGAGTAACAGATTTTGGCAACCTGTTGCACTGCCTTGTTGGATTTGGTGGCCCTGCTGTATATCTGCAAATGTTTGCATCAAATCAAAATGCTTTCTAGAGTATGAAACAAAGGATATTAGCTATCATTAGTATGATAATGTGTAACATTTAACCCATTCTGAGTGAATTAGAGGGAAGTAACGGATTTCAATAAACCGTTTCAACTTGTCGGATTTGGTGACCCTTCTGTATACCTGCAATTGTTCACATCAGATCAAAATGCTTTCTAGTGTATGAAACAAATGAGATTAGACATCACTAAAGAGAATTTGTGTAACAAAGTCATTCGGTGGGAAATAGAGGGGAAAAACGAATTTCAGGAATGTGTTATGCTGCCTTGTCAGATTTGGTGATCCTGTTGTATTTCTGCAACTGTTCACATCAGACTACAATGTTTTTTTTAAAACACAAGAGAAGTTTACACATCAACAATTTAAACTCTATAGCATCTGGATGTCAGGGTTATAAAAATTTAAATAAAAAAAATCATAGAGCAAGCTCTCGGAGAGCTCTGTGCACAAGCGCATTCTCACAGTTTCATGTCTTCCTGAAATCAGAAAAACTTGAGCAATCTGCTGCTTTCAAACAATAAAAAAAAAAAAACTTGCTTTTGCAGACAGAGACAAAGCTCATGCTAACACAGCAAATGCATCTGGGCATTGTTGAGGTGACATCAGCAAGACAAGCGTTGTAGTTTGTATGTGTCTGGCATCATTACCAGCTTGTCAAATATGCTTTACAAACAGAAGCAGCATAACAGAGGCCTTGTGAAGAAGATATGCCTCTGTGGAATATCTCACTGGACAGCTGCCAGCGTCATGTGGCTGTTTTAGCCAAGAAAGGAAATTATCACGTCCAACAACGTGATACCACACCTCTCAGAGGTTTTGGAAAGAATTCAAAGCTATTGCTATTATTATAAAATAAACCAATAAAACCAATATTATAGAATAAACCAATAAAATACAGTCAAACTCCACTACAAACAACAAAAATGGGCAACTTAGCAAACTACTATTGACCATTAGGTCATTAACAATGTCATCTGTGTTACTGTCGTATGCAATAACATATTGCATTAAAGCTACTAAATAAGCATGACATGTTGCCTCGAGCTGTTCAGGCTGATTTGAGGAGATTAAAACCTAATCAAGGTTTTTCCACACAGACGAATGTGCTGAACAACACAAATCTAATATGTGGCCTCATTTGTGCAGATGTCATGGTCAAAGATGACAATACGAGTTGTGTTGTGTATTGACTGAATGAGTTGACCTCTGCTCTTTACATCCGCTGGGCAGAGGCCCAAAGCTACAAGTGAATAAATGAGAAACGTGACATGTTAAAAGGTACAATAGGAGGTTCTCTCTTTAAACAGATACAATTGCAAAAACAGCACAAAAGTAGTTGCAGACTAGCTGTGGGCAATAACAGTGAAAATGTTCAACAGTCTTTGAGGGACATGGGGTATGGGTTTTTAAAAAAATTTTTTTTTTTTTAAAGAAGTCTTTTATGCTCACCAAGACTGCATTTATTTGATCAAAAATACTTATGCTTAATATTTTCTTGGAAACTGTGCTTAACCATTTTCAGTGAATGGAATGAAAGTTCAAATGAACAGCATATTTGTAACATTATAAATGTTTTACTGTCACTTTTGATCAATTTAATGCATCTTTATTGGATTAAAGTATTAATTAGAAAAAAAAATTACTGAGCCAAAACTTTTCAGCAGATTATGACAAAGGTAAAAGGTGTGACGACTAGCCCCGGTCTCTCCTGTAATGTAACACCAGCTATAGAGAAAGACCTGAAAACGCATTTTGACATTGATTTTACCCTGTATCAAACACACACACACACACACACACAAAGATACTATTACAGATGTAGGACCCCTATAGAAAACCTCAGGAGAAATAAACTGAGGTGTTACATCTGAGGTGCCCAACCGGGCGCAGTGGGGTCCTTTCTTTCCTCATCCCTACAGATTCCCCTCAAAAGCCTAATATAAAAGCAAGGACTAAACCACAGTGTGTTGGAGAACAGGGTAAGAGGATTCATGGCTTCTCAGAGTGAGTACTGTAGTCTTGCGAGGTTAACTGCATGCTAAGCTCTAACAGACACTTTCAGCTCTGGCACCAGAGTGAACAGGAGATCTTTGAGGCTATAGGCTATAAAGACAGATATATAGTTTGACAACAAAAGCCATTACAGATCTAATCAAGCATTCAACACGACAGAGATCTCAGCTGTGTACCATTATCCAGGAGAGAAATGTCATGAAAGCCGTTCTTGCTTTGCAGTTAAAAAATGAACTGCTGTCCTCTAGTGGTAAACCCTTTCGTTGGTTTAAGTACAAGACTGCTTTTTTTTAATTTTTTTTACCAAGTATAAATTATTTACTAATGAGCAAGGATGGTTTAAAAGCACACAAATTAAATTTTTACGTAAACTGAATATTAAATAGATCACTGGCTATGAAATTAATAAACTTATACGTAATATAATTGTATCAAATAACCAATATTAATACTCAAGGACCTTCAATAACAGTTTATATACTAGTTCAGACATGAATTCGGTGCTTTGAAATAGGGGAAACTTACATAATTAGCTGGAACAATGTGCCTTTTATGCAGTAAACTTCCACTTTTTGTATTTCATTTCAGGGTTTGATGGAAAATTTCAAATTTCCAACAGTGATGGAAAACACGGTAACTGGAGCGAAAATATCATGTTAAAAACAGAATCCAGAAAACAGATCGCTTGCTGCGTTCGTCAAATACATTTTTTGACACCGTAAAATACGAAAATAATAATGTTAGGAACTTTTTTTTTTTTTTGCCAAATATTGAGTATTTCTTAATGAGTACAACTATTTATGCTGAAAATGTCAAATGAAATAAATCACTTTCACACTATTTGTGTAATTAATAAACGTATATTTAATACTGTTGTATTAATAAACAATATCAATATTCAAAAAATCCTCAATAATCTATTATAAATATTAAAATCAATGTAATTTAAACAGTCCAAGGTGTTTCACACAACACATGTATGTATTAGTTCAGATATTAATGCAGTGCTTTGAAATGGAGGAAACCGATATAATTAGCTGCAACAATGTGCTTTTGTGTTTGGCAAACCACCATTTGACAAACTCTGAGGTAGGACTGTTGGTGAAATTTTACAGCTGTCATTCCTCACTGGAGGATCTGCTGTTTGAGCTCCGCCCACTTCTTCTCCAGCCTCTGTTTGATTGGCTCGGGGGCAAAGGTGTATCCAATGGCCTGCTGGGAGAGCATCCACACGGCCTCCTGGGTCAAACCAAAGGTGGAGGCCGCCAGCTGGTACTCTTGAGAGAGATCCGTGCAGAACACACCCTTATCATCTGTCTGATGGAACAGGAGGAACAGGCATCTTATTTTCTAACTCAACACATTTCAAAAAAAGTTTACATTAAACCAACAATGCCTACATTTCTAAGGCCTTTAAATTACTAACATGATCAAAAACTTACTAAGACATGTTATTGGGAGATATGGAGTGACTGGTTTTTATATGCATGGTATACTGTTTTAAAGATATTGCTGATTTTCATTACAAGGTATCAGAATTTCACTTTTTGGCCATTGCAAATCAAATAGCATATTTCTTCCATTTCAAAATTTTTTTCAGACTATTGTTTCATATGTCAGGCTTTACAGGGATAAAGTGTCTGAAATGCAAAAGAGTGGGGAAAAGAACTCACGCAGAGAACACATGCATGTCCTCTCTTATACCAGTACTGGAAGTGATGCTTGTCATATGAAGGCACCGTTTGACCTTTGACATTAGAGGTCAGACACATCTCTGCAATTCAAAATGGTTACATTTAAATAAAAATAGTTTTAAAAAAGTATTATTTAAAGTTCTAGTATGTAATTTTGGAATTATGACAGGACAGTTAATAAAATAAAAGAGTTAATTAGTTAAGTGCTATTAGTTAATAAAATAAATATAAAATAATGAAATGGTTTATATATAAATATTTAATTTTTTAAAAGTTCAAATATGTAATTTTGGAATTACGATGAAAAACTAGTAAAAAAAATGTTTTTTTAAATAAATATAAAGAAAAAGAAACAGTAAATTAGGTAAAAATAAAACAATTCTTTAAAGTTCAGCTATGTAACTAAATGGAATTGGAAACAACTATATAATGAAAAGCTAAAAAAAATAATAAAATAAAATAGTAAAATATAAAAAAAATAATTATTATTTAAAGTTCAAGTACGTAATTTTGGAATTATGATAGAACACTAATTAAAAACTAAATAGTTAATAAAATGTAAAAAAAAAAATATCTAAGCGTTTAAAAAAATACTTAAGTTCAAGTATGTAATTTTGGAATTTGGTGGATGACTAGTTAAAAACAGATTAGTTAAACTAAAAATTAAATAGTAAAATTGTTAATAAAATAAAAATAAAATAGTAAAAAATAAAGTATTATTTAAGTATTATTTAATATTATTATTAATATATTTAAGTTCTAGTATGTAATTTTGGAATTATGACAGGACAGTTAATAAAATAAAATAGTTAATTAGTTAAGTGCTATTAGTTAATAAATTAAATATAAAATAATGAAATATTTTATATATAAATATTGAATTTTTTTTAAAGTTCAAGTATGTAATTTTGGAAGTACAATGGAAAACTCTTACCGATAGGAATATTTTGTTTGCAGACTTTATCCACAAGACTGTCAGACCCGCCGACCTCAGGATGTAGGAAGGTTCCGTGGCCGATTCTATCAGGAGGTAAGTTCAACAGCAGCTCAGACTCATCTCTCTGAGAAGGAACCTGAAATACACATGAACTCTTGCGTAAACCATGTAAAATTATGCTGTCAAATCGATTAATCACATCCAAAATAAAAGTTTGTGTTTACATAATATATGTGTGTGTACATATATATATATATATATATATATATATATAAAAATACACATACAGACGTATATATTTTATTTTGGATGTAATTAATCACGATGAATCGAATTGACAGCACTAGGTTTACCAAAACATCCTTCCAATATAAAGAAGTTTCCATGTGCTCTGACCTCCGAGAGGTGTAGCGCCAGCTTCAGACCGCAGTTCTTGGCTTTTTCAAGTGCAGAGAGCAAATTTTTTCCATGACCCACCTGTAAGATCAAAGATATGGAGAGTGCAGATAGAAGCAACAAGTCGAGTATCAAGTTAATTGCACTTAATCTGAACTCACTGTTGGGTCTCCACTGAGGTCAAGTCCAACTACTACTCCATCACTGGAAAGCAGGAAGTCCTCTGCCAGCTTCACAGTCTCCATGGCAACCACAGGCCCGTGTCTGCGGTCCACGGCTACGAGAAACCTGTTCAAACATTCAAAAATACAGCAGGTGACCATAAAAAAAGCAGGTTGTTACCTAGAATAAATACCTTAATATTACCTGACATCAATGTCAACTTCCTCTTGTTTACACTGCCGGATGGCTTCGAGCACAGTTTCAATGTATCTTTGTTTAGTGAGACCTTTTTGTGACAAAAAAAAATGTCAACAAAAAGCAGAAATGAGCTGCTAATAAATGTTTGACATATAAAATGCTTCTAGTACCTGTTTCAGTCACTTCCCGTGGCGTGCTACGCAATTCCAAATATTTTACACCATCTGCCGCAAACTCTTGGATGACTGCTTTGGCAACCTGTTTGAAAATCATAATTCTGTTTTTAATTTATTCTTAAAGGTGCAAGAGAATAAAACACTGAGTTAACCATTACCATTAGTATGTCCTCTTCTGAATCAACCAGCTGATGAATCACTTTAAAGACTTGAAAACACCTGTTGGAGAAATACACTGACTTAAGAAATAGTTCATTTGTATTGTTATTTCATAGCCCGAAATAACAGCAGGACTAGACGTAGTACACTATTATTAGTATACTTAGTGTGCATTACAAATTGAGTACATTTGTATTTGTATTATTATATTATTTCCAAATATGTGTACTTCTGTAGTATATAGTGGGCAAAAAAAGTATGTGAGATTAGTAGTATGTCCGAATTCATAGTATTCATAAAATAGTAGCCGGATGACTTACTACTTCTGGCGAGATTCTGAACAACACAGCACAACAAACTTTGGAAACAAGTTGCAACATATCGGAATTAGCACAACTCAACGAAATTAGTCCTATGCGTTGTGTTGAGGCGATTTCGTTGTGTTGTGCACTACTGGGCAACCATACAAACATGAGGCCAAGGGGGAGGATTTGTGAATGGTAGTGTAGTGACGCAACCGACGCTAGAAGGTCACAAATCCCCACTTTTTAGTAAATGTAGTACATTTTAATAATAATTTTATAAGGAATTATTTTAATGTTGGATCCAATCCTCCATGTAAATAACAAAAAGGCTTAAACCTCACCATATAGGCAACCGTGGCCCATCATCTGGACATTACTTTAAAAATGTTATTTCTAAAAACAAAGGAAATAACATACACAATTATTCATGGATATATCCATTTATAATGAATGTACTTTCTGCAACACATTAGTTGAAGATAGTTAACATTTAATCTTTATTGCCCTTTCTCGGATTTCATTTATAATTGGACATGACAGGGAAAAAAACTTTACATTTAGAAACATATTTTACAGAAAAAAAAACTAAATTACATAACTATAATCTGTAATTATTTTAATACAATTTTGTAGGGAAAAAAAAATCAAGAATAACTCAACTCATGTCACTGCCCAATCGTTAACTTTTTACAGACAAATGACAAAATCACGGATGTAGTACGTCTGGTTTACATTCATACTAAGTACGTACTTGTTCAAAGGAAGTACATACTCGGAGAACAGGCGATTTCGAACGCAGCCAATTTCTAAGATTTTTCTCTTACTTGTTTTAAAGGTTCGTATCAGTACATTCGTCCTAACAGATGGACTCGAGTGTGTTTATGTGATGTGTGTAGTTCAGTGCTCGACACGCACTCGTCCAGTGATCGGCGCTGTCCGCGGCGGATGGCGGTCATGCTGTGCTCGATGTTCAGATGCGGCTTGCGCTTTATAAGCGTCTCCATCGTTTCAAAACTGACAGAACCATTAAGATGTGCGTGTAACTCCTGAAAGAAAAAACACACCGAATTTAATTTCATTAAGTGTAATTACTTGAATTAATTTATTTACACACATTGGATTGAGCTCATTAAACGATAACGTCTGTTTTATTAATGGACCTGAAAAAAATGTCCTACCACTTTTGGCAGCTGACGATAGAAGACATCCGCTTCGGTATCCATCTCAGTTTTCGTTAACTTTATGAAAATGTGTATTTTGAAGAGACTCCTGCGTGTGAAATAGAGATGAACTAATTTTGACACATGGAGACGGAATGTTTTTCCTGCAGCACCAGCGTTGCGTTACAGAAATTAATCTTAGACAACATCGACCTCTAACAATGGTTCCCATGTTCATATTCAAGTTAAACTATCAGCAAACTTTCGTTTTAATTTGAGTATTTCTAGTTTTAGTGATTCTGTTGTGTTTGGTCATGTATATGCACAGGTATTATTAATTTTATTTCAGTTTGAGTTATTTTAGTTGGACTACATCAGGTAAACCATAAATGAAAATGACAAACTAGCTGAGATAAATAAGAATAATAATGAGTTTAAGTTTTTTTAAAATATTTTATTTTAATTCACTTTTATTTTATTTTGAGTACAACAGTGACTGACATTAAATTTTAAAAAATGTCAACGTTCTACACAAAAGATAAATAAACAATGACTGTTCACAAGTTTTGGTGTTCATAAAAAAATCAACATATGTTTTATATACACACTGCACATAAATACATCAAAATATTGAGTACATAAAAAGGACCAAATACATAAATTGTTATTTATGTATAATTTAAACAATTTAGTATTTTATACATTATATTAATAATACATAGCCTATTATACATATTAGCAATATGCATTTAGCAGACTGGAATACTGTATTTTGTACTATTTTCTGACTAATTTGGATCTTGATATTTTAAACACTGAAGAACAAACAAGCAGAAAGTTATTATCTGATAATTATTGGCTTTAGCCACAATTATGATAAAGTGTAACGTGTATACACACTGTAAAAAAAAATCCATAAAATTTACGGTAAAAAAACGGCAGCTGTGGTTGCCGGAATTTTACTGTAAAAATACAGTAAAAGTTATACCGTAAATACCGTAATTTCATTAACTGATGTAATGTTAATATACCAACCTATTGAAGTACTGAAATCTGTTTTGTACCTTTGTAATACACTGATAACCACCAAATGCCGGAGGTGATGAGAAAGTCACATGATGAACCAAAGCCCATCATTCACACAAACACCAAACACCATCATGGTAACACACATGAAACTGAAATAATGCAATAAACATTCATTTAACAACATTAGGTGTAACACACAACCCTAATATACAAAACTGATAAGAAAAAACTGAAAAGAAACATAGTTATTTCAACAAAAAAACATCAAATTTTAAATGTAACGCAGGGAATTCTGGGAATGTCAATTTACGGTTATTCACTGTAAATTATACGGTATTGTTCACTTCCAAAAATGGTATACTACCGTAAAATTTATGTCCAATACATGTAATGTCCAATACAGTTTTTCACCGTATATAGTAGGGGAATTTACCGTTAACCATTTAACAGGTTTTTACTGTAGCATTTTTACAGTATTTTACCGTTAAATTCACGGTCATTTTTTACAGTGTGCAGTGTAGCAAACATTATTTGCGATCTCAACAGACACACTTCAAATTTATATATGATTGCTTGGCTTTGGGTAGGCGCTTGTCTTTCATGAATCAGAGATTCAACTCATTATAGGTATGCTGTTTATGGATCATATACAGAAAAACATCTGGATCCTCAATCAGCAGTCCAGCTCTGTGTATTACATGACCTCACACTTTTCAGCAGACTGTTTAAGGTCTTCGATGGTGGACTGGGCCTTTTCTTTTAGCTGGTCTATATCTACGTTCTGAATGTTGGTCAGCTGACCCAGGACAGACTGCTTGTGCTCCTCCTCCTGGTTGTCTTCGGCGATCATCTTGGCCAGCTCTGTGGGCAACTCCACGTCATCTGCCGCAGCCTGAATTTGTGTCTCGTCCAGTTCACTCTGTTAATAAAAAATAGAAGTTAATAATGAAATAATGAATTACAGTGGTTCATACAGTGCATTTTACAAAGTGATGTTTACTTTTGGAAGGCGATATTTTTCCCTGAAGTGGCTCCTGACTGTGGCTCGCTCAGCTTTCTTTTGGGCAAAGCTGGCATCCCGCTCCATCCTAGCGGGTAAATAAAAGTCGGTTAAACTTAAAACATTTTTTGTTAATATATATTTGAATAAAAATAAATATAAAAATAATACAATTAAATATAATTAAATACGCTTACATTTTTTTAAATTTAATTTTTGCTAATATTTTTAAATAGTATAAATATTAAAAATAAATCAAATAAATAAATATATATTTTTTAAAGAAATTACTTTGCATAAACATGATCCAATATAAAAACATTTTCAGTGTACATTTGAACCTTTTGTGTGCGTGTGTGTGTGTGTGTGTGTAGGACAATGTAATACGATGCCAAACGAAAATGCACATAAAGGAAGAAAAACAGCTGCATATGCATTTCTCCAGAGGAGTCACTGTCCTTAATGCCAAACCAGAGAAACATGCATCTGGAGAGCAAGGTGACATTGATTAAACCACAGAAATACAGTAAACTGGAGATAAACATGGACCTTCTCTATATCTCCTTGTATTACATTTGAACAAGTGACTCTGCATTTTGTGTTAAATTCAAATAGAAGGGATAGGGATGTTATAATGTGGTATAAAATGTTTTAAAATAATTATTATGGTGACATTCATCCGGGTTCTCATTTAAGATTCATGTGCATCTGTGGATGTCTATGTAAGGAACATGTGCTTTATTTATTGTTTGTTTGTTTGTTTGTGAAGTGGAATTTGTTGTTGGAAAAACAGAATAAAATATAACAAAGTAATTGTCTGACAATTAATAAAATTAAAAAATTAAAAAACTTGATATTCATTGGTTATTACCAAACGTAATAACGGAGGGAAATGATGCATATATACAAATGAAATAAAATGCATTTGATTAAAATTGTAACAAAAAAATAAATAAATAAATAAAACGTCATATTTTGTCATGACCAGTCGGCTAATGAAACAGAAAGAGAAGGATATAAAAGTGATGAATCTTACTTCTCCTCCGCCAACTGTTGTTGATATTGCTCAAACTCTTCTTGTGTCATTCCCTTCCCTGCAGCTTCTGACTGTTCTCCTTCTGCTTTTTCTTCTGCTAGACCCCCGGTAAGATCCTTCAGCTGCCCTCCTATCATGTGTTTGAACATAAAAGCCATAGTTTTGTCTGCAGAACAGGCTACAGATATGAATCGCCTGCTTTGTGGATAAGATGTCAGTCACTTGAGAAACTCTTGCTTAGTAATGTCTCGTCCAACTATTGAGAAGAAAACAAAGACGCCACAACGACAGTCGATGTTTTTCTTTCTTCAGCTCAATTCAAGTTTCAGCACCAAATATTCATGACCTGTACAACTCTCTCTCTCTCTCTCTCTCTCTATTTATGAAGTAACGCGCGACTTCTGATTCATGAGGCTTCTGCTTGCATGACTGAAGGTGAGGCTCAAAAACAACAACAACAAAACAATATAAAGTATACTTTTAAGTGCATGCTGTAGATATTATACATAGCCTGCCCTACACAGACACGTAGTATGTAGGCTATGTTCTATAAACCGCCTCCACTTCACAAGATCCTACAATAATTGTAGCACATAAATACAGAAATGTAGACATCAGATGTTTTTAATCTTTCATAAAATTCTATAACATGGCCTAGGTCACACTACCTAGTGTTTTGTTGTAGATGTGGACACTGTTTGTTCTGGATGTATAGCACACACTGCCTAGTAAACTATGCTGAATTTTATAGTGCGCTGTTCACAAATTGACAATATTTCTGACGATATGTTGCCGAGATTAAGTTATTTATTATGTACAAAAGGTTCAGAGGGCAGTGAACTGTTGGTATAATGCTCAATTTCAGAGCACTGACATGTAGAGACAGTCCTGCCAACAAACATAGGCATGTATGTAAACAGTACATACACTTGAAGAAATATGAATATAAAATATGATATATACAAGTACAGCATGGTAATACTATATATAGTAAATCTTCTATAGGTGTCTTGTTATAAGATGTTTCCATATCAGATGTATTTTGAGAAATTAAATGCCCTTTAGAAATATTGACACTATACCTAAATTGATTAGCTACTTCCAATCAACTCCTTAGATTTGAACTATTAGAAGACATTTGTGGACAGAAAATCCTTTCATTGGTTTAGTTTGTGTATTTTTGAGACTGTGGGCTTGTTGATGAGTCTGTGAGTAATGATGAGCCGCCACTGTCACTCCTCTCCTGTGTCCAGCAAATCACAAGACTGCTCAAGTGAAACACCTCAGTCTGTGTCAACTAATTGTATTTCATACAGTGGTAGGCTCTGTGATTAAACTAAATTATGTGATTCATAACCATGCTAAATAAAATAATATATACTAATAACAAAATTAATGTACTAATGTGTATATAGTCACACATCATCATGTTATATTATATAAATTTTTATATTATATATACTGTATATATAATTATTCTGCTTTGTGACCAACAATATATATATATATATATATATATATATATATATACAGTGGTTTCTGTCAATATGGGGTGCTGTGTGTACATTAATGAGGAAAAAAAATTAACTTAAATTATTTTAGCAAATGGCTGCAATATAACAAAGAGTGAAAAATTTAAGGGGGTCTGAATACTTTCCGTACCCACTGTATATATATATATATATATAGATAGATAGATAGATAGATAGATAGATAGATAGATAACAATGAAAAATCTATATTTAAAAAGCTAAAGGAACTTGCATGGGACAAATTGATACAGAACGTGTTAAATATTCATTTTTCATTGTTATCTATATATTGTTTAGATAAATTGACAAATCGCTTTTCTTCAAACATGAATACAACATGTATAAATACATCCTCTTTGGATGATATGATGACCTTTCCCAAAGAGACTGGTGAGTCAACACTTTGTACCATTTGGAGGAATTTGAACAATTACATTTGCTGTGAACATTCATCTAGCTGAATCCAACTGCTTTCAGATGGAAATCTCTGATAACATGAGAGTTTATTCAGAGACGCCACACTGAATCCATTATCAAATATGTTTTAAACATGACCAGCTGCAATCTGATTTGTCCTCAGCAGTGAAAAACAAGAGACTATAATGAATTGCATTTAGCATACAAACAGCAGAGACACTTTCCCAAACCTTCCACAGCACTTATATGAGGGTCAGCGATTCCTCAGATAAATGCCAGGGCATTGAGAAGGTTTGTCCCGGCACAAAGACACTTCCCCTTTCAGCAGGACTCTGAATCACTGTACTCAAGTGGTCGCTGTGATTTTGCCAAGTAAGACATGTTCCTGGATCAACATATTTTGTTGATCCTGGATCAACATTACTGTCCAAAAATATAGACTAAACCCAATCCCTACCCCTAAACCTAACCCTACCCATAATTTATTCCTAAAATCAGTGTGAAATGATAGCTGATTACCAAGGGTGTAGAAGCACCTAACCCTGATCCTAAACCTAAAACAGATATTTCCTGAAAAGTTATCCCTCAATTCTGATTGGTTAATTGGAATGTTGTTCCAGGACCAACAAGGATGTTGATCCAGGAACATGTTGTACTTGGTGAAATCACGGTCACCGTACTCAAGTACCCTTCATGAGGCGCATTTCTGGCCAAAATGCAAACAGCAGAGAGATGGGTTTTGCATGAGAGGAGACTGTCAGAAAGGAAAGCATTTCGAGGACTCCACTTCTAGTGTTGATTGGGATTCACACTGGCATTCAAGCTCCCTTAGGCTGGGCGTGGGTGAAGGCCGGATCCGGGCCTGAGCCCAAATGTCACAGGAGAGATGTAAATGGGGGCTGACGAGCACTGCGGATGCTTCCGGACCTACAGCTGGAGGAACTTTGGTATTTTAGAGAATCAAACTTAGCATGTCACTTAATGTTGCTCTCTTCCGGCAAACGCATGAACTCTGCGTGTCACGGAGATAAAGACTGAAGAAACGTACCAATCATTGCTGCTACCGACTGCTGGATGGTTTGAAGCTATGGATGTTCGCATTTCGGTTTTTCCCTCATAACGTGAGGTCAGAGTCATTTCCTTTAAACCAAGCGGTTGAATTAAACTCTTCTTACTGTCCCTTAGCAATGTCTTCCAAATAGGCCAGAAAACAGAGTAAATGGTGACACATGCATGACATCCAAAGTCAAGCGTTCTGGTGTGAAGCACACAGGACGCCCGAGGGGGAAGCTGAAGTCCCGTCTCCCTGACTTACCTCATTCTTCCTTGTTGAACGGGGAAGCTTGTGTGCTTGAAGTCTGAATAAGAATCTCAGGTTATCTCGGTTTTTAAGGGGAGGAACTACAGGTGGTTTAGTTCCCTTTTCCTTTCACATAAATAGAAAATAAAAAAATGAAACCAACAAATCACCATATTATAACTATGCAAATTAAGCATCATCTTATAATAATAAGCAATGAGTTCCAGTAGCAAATATGCATATTTGCATGCACTATAAAAATTATATGATCAATAAGTCATGTCAACTTATGTTTTACATTACTGTAACTCAAAAGTATTTTTTTATAATTTCTATGAAATTCAACTTAAGTTGATTTAATGCAATATGAGTTCAAATGACTTGTACAACTAAGCTGATTATACTACAAAAATATATATATTTATCATCATATAATTAGAAATTGAAAAATCTATAAATTTGATATATACTTAATACACACACATTTAAAAATCTATACAAATTACTAAATAATTTCTATTTTTAAATAGAGTATTTCATTAGATTTTTTTATCTATATATTTGAGATAATATTTCATTAAAAAAAAAGAAATGTTCTGTTGGCTGTTTTTTTTTCTAGTAGCTTTCAAATGTTGTACAAATAAAAAGTGAAATTTTCCAGAATGATAATTTATAAGTAGTAGCAGCTCACCGTAAGAAACAAACTCAAATATTTGTATATCAAAAATGGAAATGCAAACATTTCTCTGTGTTGGTGTGTTTTCATTCCAGTACTTTTGTTCACCAAAGGTAGATTCACCTTCACCGAAAACCACAAATGCAACATTTCAGTGGTTCAGGTTTCGTTCTAGCTGCATGCTCATGAATCCTCCTCTTCTTGATATCATGTTCTTGCAAAGAAACATGCACCGAGCAGAAATACAGCATCCTGTAGATAGACCAGAGAACAATCCCATCACATCCTGATGGAGGAGCATGTGATGCCACTTTCAAAACATGTGACATATGCCAAGCGCATCTGCAGGGCATCGGGATTATTATTACTATTGCACAAACGTGTGTCAAAACCTTATGTTGAAAATCTGTCATGTGTCATGACTGTTTGGGTCACTGCTAAACGGGCAGAAGCTTGTATAGATGACGTGTTTCCTCTCTGGGTGCATTTAGCGTTTCCTTGACTGACCTTTAAATTGAAAGACAGTACAGTTACATTAAACACACAAACACACATTCAAAGCTTTGTGGCAGTCTTTTTATTTTTTTGTCTTTATCAAACTGTTCGGGTGGAATGATTTTTTCTGAAATATGGCAGCAAAGAAAACAAATATGAAAAGTACTAAGATAAAATTAAGTCCTTCACAAAAGTCAACAAACATCACAAATATTTCTCAAATCTGTATTTGTGGCCTTTTTGTATAATTTCTCCCGTTTTATTATTTTTAATTAAAGCAATCCGGCTTCCACACAAGCCACATCTCTTTTTAAAGGCTCACAATGTTTCTATTCATCCTTCCTGGTTTTGAGGCTCAGACTGACGCATGTTTGAAAAGATGAGCAAGACAGCAGGAAATTCAAGCGCTTCTAAACAACATATTAAAAAAAGACTTCTGGCGTAAAGGCACTGTGAAATGGAAGAAAGATTCTCTGGTGGATTTCATTGGCTACTGGAACGGAAAACAGTGCGGGATGAGCATACGGTCTCCCTAAGTGCCAATTATTTTTTTTGGTTACAAGATTTTGCAGACAACCAGCCTTATGGGTGCCGTCATATAGCATTTCTCATGATATTTATTGACTGATGATTTTTCTCTTTTTTTGGCAGAAAATCCTATATGCTAATCAAAAGTCCAAAATAAGGGAGTGTATGAGGACATATCAGAGGAGGCTGAAGATCTTCTAAATCAAAAAGAGGTGAGTTGTTGAAGAGAAGGCCAGCCTCCCCAAAATTAAGAAAATCAAGCCATGAAAGCGATGCAAAGTAGAAAAAAAGAGAGTGCACTTGCAAAAGAAAATTCTGCTGATGTTTTTCAAGTCCACTGCTTAAAGAGTAGATTTTGGTCAGACTGTATGAGAATGGTCCCGTGAAGGTCTTCCTCTGTGTTTTTTCCTCTAGTTTTTGTCTTTTATCGGTACAGTTCATTGGCTATGATATCTTGAAGTTTCTGGCTCAGTTCTCTGAAGCTGGGACGCGCCACAGGGTCCAGAGTCCAGCACTCCTTCATGATGTCATACACCACCGCCGGGCAGCCGTCTGGGGCGTCCATCTTATAACCCTTCTCTACGCGTGGGACAACTTCCTTCAGAGGCTGAACAGAGGATGAAGGACACCACAACTTAGCAAAAATGTGCTGAGTAGACAACAGTGTTCTCTACTGGTAGAATTTGCCTTGATACTAAAATTGTAGGAAACAGGCATAATGTGGTATGTGCAGAAATCTTGCAAAACACTAAAATATAGTTTTAATTAAAATAACATTACAAAATGCATTAATTATAATATCCCAATTATTTTTATTTAATTTTTTCAAAGATTATTTTAATTTAAATTAGATTATTAATAGTAAAACTGTAATAGTAGTAATGATAATAATAACATCAAATAAATAAAATATAATTATAAATGATATCACAAATGTATTTTTATTGGTAATGTTTCTGCTTTGAAGTGACTTGAGTATTAATATCCTATTTTAGTCATTTTATTTTATATTAGATTATTCTTATTATTTTTATTACTACAACTGTTATTATTATTTAAAATAATAATTACAAATGTATTTCTTATTGGTAAAGTTTCTGCTATAAGGTGACCTATTAGCTTAAATAAATAAAAATAAAAGTATAGATTTTAATATATTGTTTTTACAACAACAACAACCATTTTAAAAACTACTTTACTATTACCGTATTTTTATTGGCCATGTTTCTTCTTTTTTGTGTGGCTTGCATGTATTATATTACCATCCAATTTAATGTAATTATTTAAATGTAAATTTAAAGTGCCCCTATTATGGACTTTTGAAAATTACATTGCATGCAGTGAATGAAAACATCCTACAAAGGGGAAGTCGTGGCCTAATGGTTAGAGAGTCGGAGAGAATCCACCTTCAATACCACGACTGAGGTGCCCTTGAGCAAGGCACCGAACCCCCAACTGCTCCCCGGGTGTGTTCACGGTGTGTGTGTGTTCACTGCTGTGTGTGTGTTCACTGCTGTGTGTGTGAGATAGATAGATAGATAGATAGATAGATAACAATGAAAAATCTATATTTAAAAAGCTAAAGGAACTTGCATGGGACAAATTGATACAGAACGTGTTAAATATTCATTTTTCATTGTTATCTATAAATTGTTTAGATAAACGGAAAAATCATGAATAAAACATGTTTAAATGTCCTCTTTGGATGATATGATGACCATTCCCAAAGAGACCAGTGAGTCAGTGCTTTGAACCATTTGGGGGGGATTTTAACAATTACATTTTCTGTGAACATTCATCTTGCTGAATCCAACTGCTTTCAGATTGAAATCTCTGATAACATGAGAGTTTATTCAGAGACGCCACACTGAATCCATTATCAAATATGTTTTAAACATGACCAGCTGCAATCTGATTTGTCCTCAGCAGTGAAAAACAAGAGACTATAATGAATTGCATTTAGCATACAAACAGCAGAGACACTTTCCCAAACCTTCCACAGCACTTATATGAGGGTCAGCGATTCCTCAGATAAATGCCAGGGCATTGAGAAGGTTTGTCCCGGCACAAAGACACTTCCCCTTTCAGCAGGACTCTGAATCACTGTACTCAAGTGGTCGCTGTGATTTTGCCAAGTAAGACATGTTCCTGGATCAACATATTTTGTTGATCCTGGATCAACATTACTGTCCAAAAATATAGACTAAACCCAATCCCTACCCCTAAACCTAACCCTACCCATAATTTATTCCTAAAATCAGTGTGAAATGATAGCTGATTACCAAGGGTGTAGAAGCACCTAACCCTGATCCTAAACCTAAAACAGATATTTCCTGAAAAGTTATCCCTCAATTCTGATTGGTTAATTGGAATGTTGTTCCAGGACCAACAAGGATGTTGATCCAGGAACATGTTGTACTTGGTGAAATCACGGTCACCGTACTCAAGTACCCTTCATGAGGCGCATTTCTGGCCAAAATGCAAACAGCAGAGAGATGGGTTTTGCATGAGAGGAGACTGTCAGAAAGGAAAGCATTTCGAGGACTCCACTTCTAGTGTTGATTGGGATTCACACTGGCATTCAAGCTCCCTTAGGCTGGGCGTGGGTGAAGGCCGGATCCGGGCCTGAGCCCAAATGTCACAGGAGAGATGTAAATGGGGGCTGACGAGCACTGCGGATGCTTCCGGACCTACAGCTGGAGGAACTTTGGTATTTTAGAGAATCAAACTTAGCATGTCACTTAATGTTGCTCTCTTCCGGCAAACGCATGAACTCTGCGTGTCACGGAGATAAAGACTGAAGAAACGTACCAATCATTGCTGCTACCGACTGCTGGATGGTTTGAAGCTATGGATGTTCGCATTTCGGTTTTTCCCTCATAACGTGAGGTCAGAGTCATTTCCTTTAAACCAAGCGGTTGAATTAAACTCTTCTTACTGTCCCTTAGCAATGTCTTCCAAATAGGCCAGAAAACAGAGTAAATGGTGACACATGCATGACATCCAAAGTCAAGCGTTCTGGTGTGAAGCACACAGGACGCCCGAGGGGGAAGCTGAAGTCCCGTCTCCCTGACTTACCTCATTCTTCCTTGTTGAACGGGGAAGCTTGTGTGCTTGAAGTCTGAATAAGAATCTCAGGTTATCTCGGTTTTTAAGGGGAGGAACTACAGGTGGTTTAGTTCCCTTTTCCTTTCACATAAATAGAAAATTAAAAAATGAAACCAACAAATCACCATATTATAACTATGCAAATTAAGCATCATCTTATAATAATAAGCAATGAGTTCCAGTAGCAAATATGCATATTTGCATGCACTATAAAAAATTATATGATCAATAAGTCATGTCAACTTATGTTTTACATTACTGTAACTCAAAAGTATTTTTTTATAATTTCTATGAAATTCAACTTAAGTTGATTTAATGCAATATGAGTTCAAATGACTTGTACAACTAAGCTGATTATACTACAAAAATATATATATTTATCATCATATAATTAGAAATTGAAAAATCTATAAATTTGATATATACTTAATACACACACATTTAAAAATCTATACAAATTACTAAATAATTTCTATTTTTAAATAGAGTATTTCATTAGATTTTTTTATCTATATATTTGAGATAATATTTCATTAAAAAAAAAGAAATGTTCTGTTGGCTGTTTTTTTTTCTAGTAGCTTTCAAATGTTGTACAAATAAAAAGTGAAATTTTCCAGAATGATAATTTATAAGTAGTAGCAGCTCACCGTAAGAAACAAACTCAAATATTTGTATATCAAAAATGGAAATGCAAACATTTCTCTGTGTTGGTGTGTTTTCATTCCAGTACTTTTGTTCACCAAAGGTAGATTCACCTTCACCGAAAACCACAAATGCAACATTTCAGTGGTTCAGGTTTCGTTCTAGCTGCATGCTCATGAATCCTCCTCTTCTTGATATCATGTTCTTGCAAAGAAACATGCACCGAGCAGAAATACAGCATCCTGTAGATAGACCAGAGAACAATCCCATCACATCCTGATGGAGGAGCATGTGATGCCACTTTCAAAACATGTGACATATGCCAAGCGCATCTGCAGGGCATCGGGATTATTATTACTATTGCACAAACGTGTGTCAAAACCTTATGTTGAAAATCTGTCATGTGTCATGACTGTTTGGGTCACTGCTAAACGGGCAGAAGCTTGTATAGATGACGTGTTTCCTCTCTGGGTGCATTTAGCGTTTCCTTGACTGACCTTTAAATTGAAAGACAGTACAGTTACATTAAACACACAAACACACATTCAAAGCTTTGTGGCAGTCTTTTTATTTTTTTGTCTTTATCAAACTGTTCGGGTGGAATGATTTTTTCTGAAATATGGCAGCAAAGAAAACAAATATGAAAAGTACTAAGATAAAATTAAGTCCTTCACAAAAGTCAACAAACATCACAAATATTTCTCAAATCTGTATTTGTGGCCTTTTTGTATAATTTCTCCCGTTTTATTATTTTTAATTAAAGCAATCCGGCTTCCACACAAGCCACATCTCTTTTTAAAGGCTCACAATGTTTCTATTCATCCTTCCTGGTTTTGAGGCTCAGACTGACGCATGTTTGAAAAGATGAGCAAGACAGCAGGAAATTCAAGCGCTTCTAAACAACATATTAAAAAAAGACTTCTGGCGTAAAGGCACTGTGAAATGGAAGAAAGATTCTCTGGTGGATTTCATTGGCTACTGGAACGGAAAACAGTGCGGGATGAGCATACGGTCTCCCTAAGTGCCAATTATTTTTTTTGGTTACAAGATTTTGCAGACAACCAGCCTTATGGGTGCCGTCATATAGCATTTCTCATGATATTTATTGACTGATGATTTTTCTCTTTTTTTGGCAGAAAATCCTATATGCTAATCAAAAGTCCAAAATAAGGGAGTGTATGAGGACATATCAGAGGAGGCTGAAGATCTTCTAAATCAAAAAGAGGTGAGTTGTTGAAGAGAAGGCCAGCCTCCCCAAAATTAAGAAAATCAAGCCATGAAAGCGATGCAAAGTAGAAAAAAAGAGAGTGCACTTGCAAAAGAAAATTCTGCTGATGTTTTTCAAGTCCACTGCTTAAAGAGTAGATTTTGGTCAGACTGTATGAGAATGGTCCCGTGAAGGTCTTCCTCTGTGTTTTTTCCTCTAGTTTTTGTCTTTTATCGGTACAGTTCATTGGCTATGATATCTTGAAGTTTCTGGCTCAGTTCTCTGAAGCTGGGACGCGCCACAGGGTCCAGAGTCCAGCACTCCTTCATGATGTCATACACCACCGCCGGGCAGCCGTCTGGGGCGTCCATCTTATAACCCTTCTCTACGCGTGGGACAACTTCCTTCAGAGGCTGAACAGAGGATGAAGGACACCACAACTTAGCAAAAATGTGCTGAGTAGACAACAGTGTTCTCTACTGGTAGAATTTGCCTTGATACTAAAATTGTAGGAAACAGGCATAATGTGGTATGTGCAGAAATCTTGCAAAACACTAAAATATAGTTTTAATTAAAATAACATTACAAAATGCATTAATTATAATATCCCAATTATTTTTATTTAATTTTTTCAAAGATTATTTTAATTTAAATTAGATTATTAATAGTAAAACTGTAATAGTAGTAATGATAATAATAACATCAAATAAATAAAATATAATTATAAATGATATCACAAATGTATTTTTATTGGTAATGTTTCTGCTTTGAAGTGACTTGAGTATTAATATCCTATTTTAGTCATTTTATTTTATATTAGATTATTCTTATTATTTTTATTACTACAACTGTTATTATTATTTAAAATAATAATTACAAATGTATTTCTTATTGGTAAAGTTTCTGCTATAAGGTGACCTATTAGCTTAAATAAATAAAAATAAAAGTATAGATTTTAATATATTGTTTTTACAACAACAACAACCATTTTAAAAACTACTTTACTATTACCGTATTTTTATTGGCCATGTTTCTTCTTTTTTGTGTGGCTTGCATGTATTATATTACCATCCAATTTAATGTAATTATTTAAATGTAAATTTAAAGTGCCCCTATTATGGACTTTTGAAAATTACATTGCATGCAGTGAATGAAAACATCCTACAAAGGGGAAGTCGTGGCCTAATGGTTAGAGAGTCGGAGAGAATCCACCTTCAATACCACGACTGAGGTGCCCTTGAGCAAGGCACCGAACCCCCAACTGCTCCCCGGGGGTGTTCACGGTGTGTGTGTGTTCACTGCTGTGTGTGTGTTCACTGCTGTGTGTGTGCACTTAGGATGGGTTAAACGCAGAGCACTAATTCCGAGTATGGGTAACCATACTTGGCCACATGTCGCGTCACTTTCACTTTCAAAGTTAAATCTGAAAGTGCACCTTGTATAAAGTTATTGTCTCTCAAAAGAAAGAGTCGACTCTGAATCATTGAAACAAGTCGTTTTTAAAACTAATCCCAAACCTTTCATGTTGATGTCAACATGAAACATTAGCATATTGCCCGCCCACTTCTTTGTCTTTTCGTATTGGTCTGAATGAAAATGCAAATTCATTCTTTGCCACTAGGTGCCGCTTTAGGAGCGGTAAAATAACGGTTTCCCCGGTAACGCTGTACACAAAGCAGCACTGTGCTCACAAACTGCTTTATCAGGCATTACAGACATGATGAAATTAAATGAGACCAATCGACCAATCACTGCAGATTAGCGTCACGCAAAGGAGGGGTTTGGAAAAATGAATCGTTTGGGAGTCGTTGAGCAAGTAAGGTAAAAATAAATGCATATTATAAGACAATGAAAGTGTTTTTTGACCTTGCATGCATGTCAAACTGTTACTGGGGACTCCCAAAACCAAAATATGAACCTTTCATTACCCATAATAGGGGCACTTTAATTATTAATAAAATATAATAATAATATTAATATTAAAAATGTACTTTTTATTGGTCATGCTTCTGTTTTGAGGTGTATAGAATTATGTACTGATTATAATATTCTATTTATTTTAGTAGTTTTCATTTAAACTAGGTAAAAGAAATAAGAATTGTATTTATGAAAAACAACTACAAATAAAAAATATTATTAAAAAAAATAATAATAATAATTGTCATGTTTTGAAGAGACTTACAATTCTTGGATAAGGTACCCGACCAAAGGAATAGATCTCCCAGAGTAAGATGCCATAACTCCATACATCTGACTTAGTGGAAAACGCCTGTTTCAGACAGACAGGTAGAAATAAAATAAAAAAAGACAAGAAATGTCTCTAAACATTAAAACAAAAGCAGAAAACTTACCTTCTCCCTTAAGGCCTCAGGTGAAGTCCACTTAACAGGCAGTTTGGCTGTATCTTGAGTAGACGATGCTTCCTTGGTGAGGCCAAAGTCGCTGACTTTTGCCATGTTGTCTTCTGACACTAAAACATTACGAGCTGCCAGATCCCTGTGCACAAAGTTATTGGCCTCAAGATATTCCATCGCCTTGCAGACGTCCCTACAAAATAAAGAAAGAAAATAATTGAAGAAAACATTTTGAAAAATTATTTGTTCATTTTATAATTACTACAGTAATAAGACAAAACTGGATGAGTGCCAAGGTTTTTAAAAGATGTGATAAAAAGAAACGCACATTGAGAAATTGATCAAACGATCTCCACCAATAACACTACGTCCTCTGGAGCGCAGATAGTCCACTAGACTACCCTGAAAAAAGAAATTAAGACATTCAAATAATGATTTATATGATTTAAAGACCAGATTAAATGTATACGTCCAGTTATTTTCTGTGTCAACAGCTTTGGGTCACTCACTGACCTTGGCCATATATTCAGTGACGATAAAGAGGCTGCCCTTCTCTTCCACGATCACCCCCAGCAGCTGTACCAAGTTATTATGCCGTAATTGCCTGTAACAGTCAACATGAATATTTATATTTAAATATAAAAACATAAAAAGCCTTATTATTGTTTATTCTCTGTCAATCGGGGAGGACGTACGTCATGACAGAAGCCTCTGCAACGAAGGCCTGTGCTGTTGCGTCATGTTTGATACACTTCACCGCTACTTTCTTGCCTCTGTAGTCTCCGACCATCACATCTAAGAACCAAAAAGAGCAGATTTTTCTAACACTTGCGAGTTCAGATTAATTACTGGCTGCCTGGGTAGTTTATGATGCTATTAATATATTTGTGTTCATTTTTATAAGCTAAACGATGTCAAATCTGGGCCCTGAACCAAATTAATTTAGATTCAATGATCTAGACGTTATTTCTTAACAAAAAAAAAAAAAAAAAAGTATCTTTACCTCCAAACTCTCCCTTTCCGATAGTCTGGATGAGCTTCAGTTCTTTTCTATTCAGAGCCCAGCCACCTGAGAAAAAGGAAGATTAATTATCCTATTCAAATATCTTTCATAAAACAAACCCTGAAGCCACGCAGCAATTTAATTCTCTATAAATCAACAAATTCATGTGCGAGTGTAGTCAACAAGTATCTTACTTCTCGAGAACTCATCCTGGGCCGCCACAGTCCCCTCCATGAGTTTAGGTTTGATAAGTCTGGTACAAAGTCCATCTGCATCATTAGTGTAGTGCTGTTAAAACACACACAAAAACTAATTAAGCTAATTTACAAACGATATACCATGGAAGTATAATGGTAAAATGTTTAATGTAAATACCATGATACATTAAATTCAAACAAATGAACATTTGACTGAAATTATGCAAATCAAGACGCAAATAAATGCACTTTACGACTGTAAAGAGTAAAATGAGGCTTGAACGTGCTATTTAAATAGACAATAACTCATGAAATATAATGTATCGTTAGCTTTAAACGTTTTAAGAACAAGCACATCCAACGCAGTAAACTGTGATGGCCAGCAGATGTCGCTGTTGTATACGCATGTTCTATTATTGATTGCGCTTTCTCTCCTCAGATGAACAAGTCCACACAGGCCACTACATTCTTATAATTTCAGTGATGAAATACGTGTTTGTGATTCTATGTGTCTGGAAGCTATAACCGTGAGGCCAGACGGCGTGATGCTATAGTTGCATGAATGAAACGGCATCGATTAGGCTGCTGAAGTGATCTGTAACCTGCGCTCGTTTCCTCTTTGTCACTTCCTCGTTATCGACAGCTCCAGGAACTGCGCTGCTGTTACACGCGCGCTCAAAATAACATTTGCATGTCTACACTCCAACAAAAACTGCAGTAATTCTTGGACGTATTGATCAATAATGTTTCTAATGAAATATGTCACCGAGGCTCCATCTATCTGACCAAAAATACAGTAAAACCAGTAATATTGTAAAATGTAAACATTTCAGCATGACTACGCCAGTCAATGTCACATGATAGAAATCATTCTAATATGCGGATTTTTGATGCTGAACTGAAGCATTTCGTATCAATATTGAAAACAACTGCACTGCTTAATATATTTGTGGAAACCATGATACGTTTTTTCAGTATTGTTTGATAGATAGAAAGTTCAAAAGTGCATTTATTTGAAATAGAAATCTTTTGTAACTTTATAAATGTCTTTACAGTCACTTTTGATCAATTCAGCGCATCCTTGCTGAATAAATGTAATTTTTTAAAGATTTGTTACATTTAACGCAGCCATAATGAGCCATTACAGATGACAGTGGACGGTATCAATTTACAGCTTTTATTTTGAATATCTCTCCACTGGTTTTCTGACGAATTTTTATCAAGTGGAAGAGTGTGGGAAGAATATAATCTGCGGTAGTTTAATCACTATGAACATAAAGGCTTATTGTAGACTGTTTAAGACTCGTCCACTTCTTTGGAAAGACCACAACTGTTCGGCTGAGGCTATAAGGGTGGGAGAAAGATAGAGAGGGTGACTGTAGCCAAAATTACACTAAAGAACGTGTGGAATTCCGTAATAGAAAGGGCGAGGAGAGACTTGAGGAACCCAACTAAAGTCACCCAGACCCCAATCGAAAATAACCAGAGCAGAACCATCAACACTTAACCGAGAGCGGATCACTGGTTAATCACACAGACCATCCCTAATGAGGCCAATGGATAGTGGAATAATAATAAAAAAAAAAGATATGTAAAATTATACAAATGAGTCATTTACATCCTACATCTATGTAAATCGGTTCTTTTTAAGCCTCTCTTTTCATTACCGGTGCACTCATCAGGCTACATGCTTGAATGTCACCTCAAATGATGAGGCCTGTTTGAGAAAAGGTGTGCAATACCCAGAATATGAAGAATGGGCTCTTCTGATTTGTGCCAGTAAGCCGCCACCCAGAACACCCTATGATCTGCACAGCAACATGCTAAAACCATTCAGAACACCTTAGCAACCACCACTCTGGCACCCAATAAAAAGTTTGTATGTTGGCTGCCAAAGTGGATTTGCACATGAAAATGTAAATGGTGCTTGTTTGCCTAAGAAAATTGGAATATCTCCTCATTACATTATACAGGGGTTTTAAACTTTCTCATGTCAAGGACGCCCAAATATGATGATCCTCTTATGATGATCCGTCTCCTAAAATACAAAAGGCAGCTACTTTATGTATTCTGAAGTATTAAAACCCCATTGATAAGTTGTGAGATGTGAAGACAGCAAAATGTAATTGCAAAAATAATTGCTTACAAAATTAAATAATGAGCTTTTTATATTATACTAAAGCAGACTGCTAAAATATAGTGCGTATAATATATATATATATATACATACATACACACACACACACATATATGTGTGACCCTGTATATATACACACACATATGCGTGATCCTGGAGCACAAAACCAGTCATAAGTAGCATGGGTATATTTGTAGCAATAGCCAACGTATGGGTCAAAATTATCGATTTTTCTTTTATGTCAAAAATCATTAGGATATTAAGTAAAGATTTTCTATGAAGATATTTTGTGAATTTCCTACCGTAAATATATCAAAACGTAATTTTTGATTAGTAATAGACATTGCTAAGAATTTCATTTGGACAACTTTAAAGGTGATTTTCTCAATATTTAGATTTTTTTGCACCCTCAGATACCAGATTTTGTAGTTGTATCTCAGCCAAATGTTGTCCCATCGTAACAATGTGTACATCTCAATTTAAAAAAATTGACCCTTATGACTGGTTTTGTGTTCCAGGGTCACATATATATATATATATAAAAAAATCTATAAATACATATAATTAATAAGAATTACCATTTCATTTTGCTTTCTCTGGCTCATCTGTGTAGCCGGCGCGTCTGATGTGGACTGACTTCCTGTTAGGGCTATTTTTGTATCCGTGAGTGGCGATCAATTTGAAAATGTTGACGAGGCAGTGAGAGGACTCTCAGGAAGAAGCCTGTTGGTTTCACAACCCGCTGGGCTAACTTTGGAGTGTGCTTGTGCTGACTATACAAGTATTTTAACAATAATCTATAAGACCATAAATAGACCTGTTAGCTACGAAAACAACAACTTAAAGCAGGTCATACGCCAGTAACCCTCACCTCCATGAGCTGCATGAGGTTTTCAAAGTACTCCTCCTCATCGATGGACAGTTTGCCGTTGTGATAGATGATGCGGTAATGCTCCACCTTGCCGTCGCAGCTGACACACAGGGTGTAGTCGCCGGGGTAGTTGGTGCTCTCACGCACCAGGAAGAGGCCTGTCTCTGGGGGGTAAAGCAGCCTCTCGGCCTGCTCGCGTGTGATCTTTCCATGGAACCATCTGAGTGACCACAGATAAAAGACATGTGTTTGCTCTGTTCATCATTTACAAGTCATATCAAAGCATATTTTGTGTTGCTGTGGTCTGATGAAGAATAGTTTTCAGTCAGTTGGTGAAGTTTATAAAGTGCATAAAATCTGGAAGCATCACACAATTGCACACTTACTAACAAATGACTTATGAGCTAGTTCGTTTAATGAATCAGTCAGAAAGACCCAGGAACCCAGAAGTTTTAGTTTTGAATCAGTCTGACGCGTTGATTCATTATTCGATGAAAAGGCCAGAGATACATTTTTTAAATTAAAACAAACTGCTTGTGATGTTTGGATAAGAGTGTTTGCTACCCCCTGTAGTGAAAATCAAGTTTTTTATGTTGATTAGACAATATAGACAAAACATATTTGTCTACATGTTCTTTTTAATATGCTTTTAGACAAACTATGTGCCAATCCATTAATCAAAACCACTGCTGAGTATTTTCTCCTTAAAACTGAAGTTTCCCATAGGCAGTCCCAGAAATGTGGTTTGAAACGGCCCTTTTTTTGCTACGTCACAAAAATCAATAACCAAGCACGTCAAGGGATCGTATCATTAGCATATCATGAACTGTGCTGCAAAGCAGGGGTTCTAGTGAGAAGGCAGCCAGGTTAATCTGGTATATTTTTCTGTAGATGTTTCGCTAGCTGTTGATATTTTCACTGTTTTCACGATGGCATGTGCTGTTACCGCATATTTATTTGTATTTAGAACCGCTAACTTGAATAATAATCTGCAGCAACAGTGTAAAAGTAGCCCAGAGTCAGACCCACCTCTCCCGCATTGGCGTCCGCACTTCACTCGCATATGCTCGCGGGCGCGAATTGGAATAACAGACTTGGCTGCATTCGAGACTTCAAGGCATTTTGAGGACACAACATCGTCAAGTAATTCACTTTAACGAATGTTACAGTATCCACTGTAGTTGTCCGCTAGTAAAAACATGGTTTTATCAGTCATTACCCGTGGATCAGGAGGCCCTGGCTGGTGTGACTGAGTGGAGGCAGGGCTAATTTGCATATTCATAGATCTGCATATAGTAAATGAGGCAAGGGTGTAGAGTTACATTCAAGCTATTTTAAGGCATGAGAAAATTATTTTCACAAGAAAAAAACATTTAAATATGTTATTATAATCTGCAGCAACAGTGTAAAAGTAGCCCGGAGTCAGACCCACCTCTCCCGCATTGGCGTCCGCACTTCACTCGCATATGCTCGCGGGCGCGAATTGGAATCACAAACTTGGCTGCATTCGAGACTTCAAGGCATTTTGAGGACACAACATCGTCAAGTAATTCACTTTAACGAATGTTACAGTATCCACTGTAGTTGTCCGCTAGTAAAAACATGGTTTTATCAGTCATTACCCGTGGATCAGGAGGCCCTGGCTGGTGTGACTGAGTGGAGGCGGGGCTAATTTGCATATTCATAGATCTGCATATAGTAAATGAGGCAAGGGTGTAGAGTTACATTCAAGCTATTTTAAGGCATGAGAAAATTATTTTCACAAGAAAAAAACATTTAAATATGTTATTTTGATGATCAAAGATGAGCTTCAAGGGATACCATTTTTGACTACAGGGGGAGCCTGTTCTTTTAATGAATTGGTCAAAAAGACTCATGAACCCACAAGTTATCATTTTGAATCAGTGTTGCGCTTTGAATCATGAATCTGAAAAACACGTGAATCATAAAAACACCTATACATCATTTCAGCATCGATATCGCAATATGCGCATCCACGACAGTCACATCACAGGATGTGCGATGTTTAGTATACTGACTGTAAAAAAGGCTATGGGTTTCTATTATTCTAACCTCTCTCTTAAATCTCTCCTTCTACATGTTGAGACACGTACATACACAGACCACTTCACCGGAGCCAATCAACGTCCAGAAACCTTGACCACATGATCTCCCCCGCCCTCACAGAGACTGAAGTTCAGTGTAGCGGGAAACGGGGTCATTAAGTTTCTGCGACATCATTGTTTTTGGACTGTTTAAAGATCGCCTTTTGGACAAAGTGTTGTGCGTGAATGCAAAAAAAGACCACAGCCACGACCACACAGTCTGTTGAGTGGCGACAATAAATGGGTTATTCTCATAAAACAAGTGCATCTTCGTTTCGTCTATAATCGGACAGCCTTTGGTGGGTCAGTACCCGGAGCCGGCAAATAGTTCTATATGGTGAAGAGCTACTAAAGCCAAAAATTTTCACTGACCGTTTTCTTTGCTCACACACAGACATCGTGTCTACACCGGACACGACAGCTGTCGTGTCGTGCCGCTACATCTATAGTCTATCAACACTGGACGCGACAAAGCGCCCGCTTCAAATCATTTGAATTTTGTGTCAGTTTGTCATAAATGAGGCATTCGTTTACTGGCATTTGTCGTGATGCGCCGCATCCAGTGTTGTCAGACAGCATCATATAATGGGTTCTATAGTATTTTGTCACATCGTGCCACTCGCGTCCGGTGTAGACATGGTGAGAGCCCCGCAGATACATGTGAACACTGAATTCTGTTCACAACTACCGTATTGACCCGAATATAAGACAATATTTTTTTCTTGGAAATACATCTGAAAAAACGCGGTCGTCTTATATTCAGGGTCTAGACTTTGACATGTCAATAATACACCCACAACAATAGGTGGCGCCAAATAAGCATAAAATGAGTGTGCCATGAAATACTTAATGTAATGCGTGTTGTAAAGATCGCGAGGAAAAACAAAAGAATAAGAAAAGCTTACAGCTGCATGAGTCGTCACTGTCACATTAGCCTGATGGGACCAAACTCCCTTTGTGATTTTAAAACGTAAGACAGTACCCAGATTTGAAGACTAGACTACAGTAAGATTTAACTTCTACTCTTAATAAGATTTTGGTAGGCTACTATTAGATGGATAGCCTAAATGTCCTAATTCTGATGGGCTCCCCGTTTTTTTTTTTAATGGTATATCAAAAAGTGTATATTTTTTAAATGTGATTGTTGGTACATTTTACCCGTTTTTACCATACTTTCAAGACAAAAATTAAAATAGGAAAATATGCAATATGAAAATATGCAATATGAAAATTGAAGACAAAATGTGTTTTACTGAGAAAAAACAAGATTTGTTTTTTAAAAAGCCTTTTTCCAAAAGGTACATCTGGAAAAAGGGGGGGTCGTCTTATAATCAGGGTCGTCTTATATTCGGGCCAATACGGTATGTCAAAATGCATGTCTCTGCAAGTATCCTTGTAAAAACAGTTGCTTATGGCTTAGGTGAAGGTAAACAATTGAGAAAGAAAATGGATGTGTAACAGTATATTGATTCACAGCAGTTTAATGTTCCTGAGGCTTTCTGTGTCAAGAATGTTAATCAAACAACAAAACACAGAGAGAAAAATCACTTTCTTTTAGCTTTAACACAGATTTGTTAGATTTAATTTACAAATCATTTTGATTTGATTGAATTTAATTTGCAGTGTTATTTTACATTTGATTATTCAATTTCTGTACCTGAATACTGTTAGACTTACTTGAAAATATAAAGCAGTTTATTTCATTTGTATCTTTGTTCGATTAAATTTGTCTATGCTTGTAATTTGTTTATTTTCTATGCTGATTTACCCACCTACAAAATCACCCCAATCATTGATTATTTTTTTCCAAATAGAGCTATTCAAGTCATCTGGTGATTTTGTTTTTCATATTGCAATATATATGTGAGTTTTTTCCAATATCGTGCAGCCCTAAATCACAAATTCAGTAAAGAACTTTGTTGTAATAAATAGGATTTTATGTAAAAAAAAAAACTTAATATGTGTTACAAAAATCATACAGCATTTTTTTTAAAGTATAAATGCAGGGTGAACTGAAAGAAATTAAATTATTTTTAATTTGAAATCGTCTAATTTCCTGTGATGCTCCTCATTTGAAATTTGGTTTGGATAAATACTAAATGAATAAATGTAGTCCAATTCACAAAATATTGACTTATTAGCTGTTTCTTTAAGAGAATTAAGTGAAAAAGACTTGATACTGTTAGACTTACTTGAAAATATAAAGCAGTTTATTTCATTTGTATCTTTGTTCGATTAAATTTGTCTATGCTTGTAATTTGTTTATTTTCTATGCTGATTTACCCACCTACAAAATCACCCCAATCATTGATTATTTTTTTCCAAATAGAGCTATTCAAGTCATCTGGTGATTTTGTTTTTCATATTGCAATATATATGTGAGTTTTTTCCAATATCGTGCAGCCCTAAATCACAAATTCAGTAAAGAACTTTGTTGTAATAAATAGGATTTTATGTAAAAAAAAAAACTTAATATGTGTTACAAAAATCATACAGCATTTTTTTTAAAGTATAAATGCAGGGTGAACTGAAAGAAATTAAATTATTTTTAATTTGAAATCGTCTAATTTCCTGTGATGCTCCTCATTTGAAATTTGGTTTGGATAAATACTAAATGAATAAATGTAGTCCAATTCACAAAATATTGACTTATTAGCTGTTTCTTTAAGAGAATTAAGTGAAAAAGACTTGCGAACTTGTGAGTTAACACTTTGAATCACACTAAAAACAAAAAAAACTGCTATTGTAATGGCATTTTTTATGTTATAAACATTAAAATGTGTCAGAAAATAGTATTGTTTTGTTTCTAATTGTAGTTTACCTCAGTTGTGAATTGTATAAATTCAATCCAATACAGTATGAATTCAGTCACTGTATTCAGATTCACAAATGACTCTTATGAGCCAGTTCTTTTAATGAATCAGTCAAAAAGACTCATGAAAGTTTGAATCAGTCAAATGCTTTATAATTTTCTAATGAAGCGGTCACAGATACTCTGAATATTTTTTTAATAAATAGTATTTTTCTGTCGAAAATCCCAATACATACACTGTATTATTGTTTTGTTTAGTATAAATGCAAAATATATATATATAGAAATTATGACTGATTGTTTGTGAGGTTCCTCATTTGAAAGACGCTTCGGATAAAAGCATTTTAGAACAATAAACATATTGTGATTCATAATGACTCTTAGGAGCTGGTTCTTTTAATTAATCAGTCAAAACAAACTCATGAAATTATGTTAATACTTTTGAATCACCAACAGTATTCCTGTAATGGTATTTCACTTTAAAAACACTAAAATGTGTCACATAGAATAGTATTGTTTTGTTTAGTATGTACTTAGGCCCAGCTATCGGGAAAATTTTGTAAGAAACACTGATTCAGATACATAATATTGTGCACAAGACTGAGAAAAGGAAGCTAAATTACAGGCTTCCAAAAGGAGCACTGGCCTTGCCTGGCCCTTCTGTGGCTTCCCTGGCATGACAAACATCCAATTTGTATCTCCCAATTACCCACACATATACATATACACCATCGAAAATAAACCAAAGCTGTGCAGTAGACAGCAAAAAAACGACTGCTACCGTCACAATCTGCTAAAGCAAAACACATCTAAAACTAAACCTTCCATTACACATGGCTAAAAGCAGACATTCAGATCCCATACATCAGGTTTGAAGGATTCACTTGATGCTGCATTGCCATGCTAAATAAAACTGTGACATCAGCGTCATTATATCCATTGTTCCTTCTAAAAACAGCAAGTAATTGAAGAATATCATCTCTTACAATTGAACCCTAATCGTGATGCATGTCTCTGGCCTTTGCATATCAGATGCTGAGAGATGGACTTTTTCCACTGGCCTGAGTGCTGCTATTTGTATAACTGTCTGATTTCTCCTTCTATTTTAAACAGCTGGCCGATTCAAATGAGTCCTTGGGTTATTGTGGTGGACCGGAACACAGGAAGACATTTGTGTATTATTACAGATATACAGTAGTAAGTGATATGTGATGATATCAGTGACACATGCTAAATATAGCACGATAATGTTTGTATGTATGAAACGCACACAAACACTCTCTCTTATCGTAGTTCAAGTGAGGATCAGTGAAGACAAACAGTCTTATTTTTTTTTAAAAAGCATGCAAATAAACTATGTACTTACGGCATAAGGCTCAGTTTACCGCCTGATTTCACTCCTTCTCTCTTCTGAACGTAGTTTGCTGGTATGGTACCCTCTTGTCCTGCTGCGTTTTTCGCTTTGTACCAGTTTGAATCCTGGAAGGAAGCACCAGCAGACAAATTTTAAAGCAATAGGTGCCCAAAAATACAAATTTATTTTGTCATATGTTGTTCCAAAAACATATGACAATTTCTTATGTAAAACACGAAATAGATATTTAGCAGGATGTTCACGCTGCACTTTTCAATGGAGTTGAAATGTATTTCAACAAATACTGACTTAGATTTCAGTCTGTTCTTCACAAAAAGGTATTGTATAGCACATTTATTATACAGGTGCATCTCAATAAATTAGAATGTCATGGAA